>NC_084979.1:32102367-32322838 GCF_963691925.1 Scomber scombrus | reverse complement strand
GCGCCATCTTGAACAATCACGACGTAGCCACGCCCTAATACATACCTTGCTTTATCGTCACATATAAAATCAGGGAGGCCAAAATGTCCCAAATGAACATCATACTGCATTGAAGAAGGCTTTAAACTAGCGATTGAGACCATAAACACATTTTGAAGAAAACGTTTACTGAGGTTAGAAATCAAGTGAGAAGTTGGTGAATTCTCCATTGAATTGTATAGAGACGGAAGTCCTTTTGACACCAAAACGGTCGCCCCCTGGTGGCCTTTTGATAGAATGCAGTTTTAAGTTACTTCCGCGTTGGCCTCATTTCAGAGGACCGGAACTCCCCGCCTGGTATGAAGTTGAAGAACCTCTAAACCTCTCATTCTTTAACTTAATCCACTTATTATGAATTCTTCTGCCATCAATGAAGCTTTAACTGATTATTTTGTCATAGAGGTTCAACTTTAGTACAAAAAGTGGTGAGATCCGAACAGAGCAGAGCTGTATTGGGTATTCCTTCCTTCTTTCCTGCCTTCCTTCCGTCCTTCTTCCTCTCCTTCCTTCCTTCCTTCCTTTTGTCCTTCCTTCCTTCCTCCCTCTCTCCTTCTTTCCTTCCTTCTTTCCTCCCTCCCTCCTTCTCTCTTTCTTTCCTCCCCCCTACCTTCCCCCATTCCTCTTTTCCTTTCTCCCTCCTTCCTTCTTTCCTCCATCATTCCTTCCTTCTTCCTCCCTTGACTCGAGGACAACAGGAGGGTTAAATGGAGCCACATTTGGTTGATGTGTTGTGACAGTTTCTGACCTGTTGAGGGCGATGTGAGCAGCCGAGCTCCTCCGGCTTCCTCCAGTTTCTCTCCCAGCTCCTCCAGCTCTCGGGCGATATCGTTCCTCTGACGCTCGGCTTTGGAGCGCCACGTCCGCTCTGCCTCCAACGCTTCCTCCAGCTCCTCCACACGAGTCTGATGGGAAGATCATGGTTACACTTACATCCTGTTGTTCTCAAGTCAAGGAAGGAGGAAGGAAGGGAGGAAGACGGAAGGAACGTAGGAAGGAAGGGAGGAAGACGGAAAGAACGTAGGAAGGAAGGGAGGAAGAAGGAAGGAAAGGAGGAAGGAAGGGAGGAAGAAGGAAGGATGGAAGGGAGGAAGAAGGAAGGAAAGGAGGGAGGAAGAAGGAAGGAAAGGAAGGAGGAAAGGAGGAAGGAAGGGAGGAAGAAGGAAGGAAGGGAGGGGGGAAGGAAGGATGGAAGGGAGGAAGAGGGAAGGAAAGGAGGAGGAAGAAGGAGGAAAGGAGGGAGGGAGGAAGGAAGTTACGGAGAGAGGAAGGAAGGGAGGAAAGGAAGGAAGGAAGGAGAGAAGGAAGGAAGGTAGGAGGGAGGGAGGGAGAAATGAAAAGAGGAAAGGAGGAAAAAAGGAAAGGAGGAAAAAAGGAAAGAAGGACAAAGGAAAGAGGGAAGGAAAGAAGAAGGGAGGGAGGAAAGAAGGAGGATGGAGGAAGGAACGTAAGAAGGAAGGGAGGAAGAAGGAAGGAAAGGAGGGAGGGAGGGATGGAGGAAGGAAGGAAAGGAGGGAGGAAGGAAGGGAGGAAAGGAAGGAAGGGAGGAAGGAAAGAAAAAGAAGGAAGGAAGGACAGAGGAAAGAAGGAAGGAGGGAGGGATGGAGGAAGGAAAGTAGGAAGGGAGGAAAGAGAGAGGGAGGAAAGAAAGAGAGAAGGAAGGAAGAGAGGAAAGAAAGACAGAGGAAAGAAGGAAGTGAGGACGTTAGGAAGGAAGGAAGGAAAGAAGGACAGAGGAAAGAAGGAACAGTCAAAACAGAAGGGGTCAATTTGACACGAAGGTTAAACCAACCTGACGCTCTTTGATCTTCTTCTGATGCTGAGCGGCCAAACTCTGCTCGTCCTCAACTTTAGACTGAAGCTGAGCCAAGTCGAAGTCTTTCCTTTAGGAAGGTTTGAAGAGAGAAATAATCAACAGTTACAGTAGAGCAGGAACAGGTGAGAGAGTGATTGTTTTCATGCTGCATGCTTCACTCATTATTATTATTAATAATCCTTGCTGTGATTCGGCAGGGACACGTTGGCCCTCGACCAATCACAGCTCACCGTCTTTCACAAACATACAGGTAATGCATATTTTGTGTAATGGTCAATGACGTGATGCAGCCCAGTGTCAATTGGTGTAACCAGTATTATATACACAGGAAAATAAGTGTGAACTAAAAGGTGGAATAAATATAATCCACTTATAGCAATGCAGCACTATGTTTTTGTTTTTAGTCAAAACGTATTTAAAAGAAATGGTTGTTTTGAGGATATGTCCGTCTCAATATGAACCAAATGCATCATCTTTTTATTTGATGTTTTTAACCCTCCTGTTGTCCTCGACTCAAGGAAGGAAGGGAGGAAGAAGGGAGGAAGGGAGGGAGGGAGGGAGGAAGGAAAGAAGGAAGGAAAGGAGGGAGGAAGAAGGAAGGAAAAGTGGAAGGGAGGAAAGAAGGAAGGAGGGAAGGTGGGAGGGAGAAAGGAAAAGAGGAAGGGAGGAAGGAAGGAAAGAAGGACAGGGGAAGGGAGGAAGGTAGGGGGGAGGAAAGGGAGAAAGGAAAAGAGGAAGGGAGGAAGGAAGGAAAGAAGGACATGGGAAGGGAGGAAGGTAGGGGGAGGAAAGAAAGATAGAAGGAGGGAGGGAAGAAGGACATAAGGAAGGAAGAAAGGGGATGGAGCAAGGAAATAAGGAAGGGAGGAACGAGAGAGGAAGGAAAGAAAGCGAGAAGGAAGGAAGGAAGGAAGGAAAGAAGGAACAGTCAAAACAGACGGGGTTAATTTGACCCGGGAGGACGACACAAAGGTTAAATTAAGTCATTATTAGTATGAGTCCACTTAAATACACTGTAGGTGATCAAATATGTAATATTTATCATTCTTTTGTGGTTACACCATTTGACATTTTCAGGAGCATTCAGTCTTACTTTTGGTCAAAAATGGTGCAAATCTGTTTATTTTTATATCATCGTTATTAAATGAGTCTCTTCTCCTTCTGGCTCAACTCAATAAATCAGGTCTGAAAGGTTTAAAGATGAATAATAAAGTTTTTCGTACTTCTTCAGCCGCTCCTCCAGCTCCTCTCTCTGGTTCTCCAGATCCTTCACCGAGTCCACCGACAGCTTCAGATCCCCCTCCAGCTTCCGTTTGGTTCGTTCCAGCTCAACCCGGACCTTCTTCTCCAGCTCCAGGGAGCTTTCCAGCTGCAGGGAGGAAGAGGAGGAGGAATAGGAAGAAGAAGAGGAGGAAGAAGAGGAGGAGGAAGAAGAGGAGGAAGAAGAGGAGGAGGAAGAAGAGGAGGAAGAAGAGGAGGAGGAAGAAGAGGAGGAGGGGAGGTTAGTAAACATACGTCAACCTGAGAGGCTGCTGTTAATGTTAGGTTCTGCTTTCTTGAGTTTCTATTACAAATGTTTTAATGCCTCCTTCCCTCTTTCTTTGCTCCCTCCTCCTTCCATACTTCTTTCCTCACTTCTTTCCATCCTTCCTTCCATCCTCCCTCCCTCCTTACTCCCTTCCTTCCTTCCTTGCTCCTTTCCTTCCTTCCTTCCTTCCTTCTCTCCTTACTTCCTTCCTTGTTTCCTCCCTTCCTCATCCCTTCCTCCTGTCCTTCATTGACCTTTATTCACACATTTTGTAGGAACTGAACTGTGTATCAGACCCAAATGACCATCAGAGTATTTTCATGTGTCGACTGATCTTTTCTTACATCGTCTACTTGCTGCTCCAGTCTGGTTTTGGTCTTAGCGAGCATGTTGACTTTGTCCTCGTGAGCCTGGAGATCGTTTAGAGCCTGCTGATGAGCTTCCTGCAGAGCGACTTTCTCTTTGCCCAGAGCTGCGATGGATTCATCCAGGACCGACATCTCATGGGACAAATTCTTCACCTGCACACAGAAAACTCATCAGACTGAAGCCAACAACATATATTCAAGATTACATATTATTTTAACAACACAAACGCTCTTTGTATTACTAAGATTTGGACTTTCTTGAAAAGCATCTTGGTCTGGAATATTTATAAGTTTCATTAACCTGCACTACTTGGACTATCCAAAGAAGAGACTCTCTCCACACAGACACTGTCTATCTGTAGTGGGGTGGGGTCCACTCTCTTCCTCCTCCAGTCTATCACCATCTCCTTGGTTTTGCTAGTGTTCAGCAACAGGTTGTTTCGCAGACGACACTACAGTGGTGGGTCTCATCTGTGAAGGCGACGAAACAGCATACAGGGAGGAGGTCCAGAGGCTCGTAGCCTGGTGTTCAGCAAACAACCTGTTGCTGAACACGCAAAACCAAGGAGATGGTGATAGACTGGAGGAGGAAGAGAGTGGACCCCACCCCACTACAGATAGACAGTGTCTGTGTGGAGAGAGTCTCTTCTTTCAGGTTTCTCGGTGTGCGTGTGGCTGACGACCTAACATGGCACACCAACACCTCAGCTGTTGTGGGCAAGGCTCAGCAGAGACTGCACTTTTTAAGACTACTGAAAAAATGCCACCTGGAGGCAAAGCTGCTGCAGACCTTCTATCGCTCCACGATAGAAAGCGTGCTGGTGTACTGCATCACGGTGCCGGCTGCACAGCCAAGGACAGAAAAGCCCTGCAGGGGGTCATCAAGACGGCACAAAAAATCATTGGCTGCCCCCTGCCCTCCCTGGAGGACATTGCAGACTCTCGGGGGCTAAACAGTGCAAGGACGATCCTGTCTGACCCATCTCACCCCGGCCAAGGCCTCTTCAAACTTCTGCCTTCTGGCAGAAGATACAGGACCCTGAAGAGCCGAACAAACCGGCTCAGAAACACTTTCTATCCCTGGGCCATCAGGCTCCTGAACCAATCTCGTTGTGACACCTGTTGTACAATGACAATAAAGGATATTCTATTCTATTCTATTTATTTGGTTTTTATTCCCTGATTATTTTCCTCTTCATTAGTCGGCTGAATTTTAGACCCGTATTGTCTATTAGCATGTCAAAGTCAAAGTCAAAAGTCAAAGTAAATGGTAAATGGTAAATGGCCTGTACTTATATAGCGCCTTTCTAGTCTTTTCGACCACTCAAAGCGCTTTACACTACAACTCATTCACCCCATTCACACACATTCATAGACTGATGGCAGGAGCTACCACGCAGGGTGCCAACCTGCACATCAGGGGAAGCTAATCATTCATACACATTCATACACCGTTGGCACAGCAACGGGAGCAATTAGGGGTTAAGTGTCTTGCCCAAGGACACATGGACATGTAGACTGGAGGAGCCGGGAATCGAACCGCCAATCTTCCAATTGGTGGACGACCGCTCTACCTCCTGAGCCACAGCCGCCCGTAAAGTCAGCTTTATGTCAATTTCTTCACACGTACCAGACATACAAAGGAATCGAGAAGACGTTTCTCACTATCCCGAGGTGAAAACAGATAAGACATGACATTTCCTAACACTAAACAGTAAACATTTAAGTGCACAACAGATAAGACATTTACTAATATTAAAAAGATAGAAAATAAAATATAAATAAAATAAAATATAAAATGTGTAGTTTTATTCTAATTAAAAACCTTTATTAAAACAGATAAGTTGGTTTATTAATGTCTCACCTTGTTTTCCACTCCGTGTCGCTCTCTCTCTACTTTAGCGAGCGTCATCTCCAGGTCGTCTACGTCTCTCTTCAGCGACACCACTTCCTCCTCCAGCTGACGCTTCTTAGACGTCATCGTGGCGCTCATCTCCTCCTCATCCTCCAGGCGCTCGCCCATGTCCTTCAGCTTCGACTCCAGCGAGATCTTGGACTGAATCAGCTGGTTGCAGCGGTCCTCTGCGTCCATCAGGTTGTCCTGCTCCTGAACCGTGAGGAAGGAAGGAAGGAAGGAAGGAAGGAGGGAGGGAGGAAAGAACCATGAGAACGCAACAAGACACAATGTGACATAAAGGTTTCTGTCATTCTGGCGACACTGCTGACATATTATTATTCATTTTTAACCCTTCTGTTGTCCTCAAGTCAAGGAAGGAAGGGAGGAAAGGAAGAAGGAAGGAAAGGAGGAAGGAAGGAAGGAAAGGAGGGAGGGAGGAAGGAAGGATGGAAGGGAGGAGGGAAGGAAAGGAGGGAGGGTGGAAGGAATGTGGGAAGGAAAGGAGGGAGGAAGAAGGAAGGAAAAGAGGAATGAAGGAAGGATGGAAGGGAGGAGGGAAGGAAGGAAAGGAGGGAAGAAGGAAGGAAGGGAGGAAAGGAAAGAAGGAAGGAAGGAAGGAAGGAAGGAGGAAAGAACCATGAGGACGCAACAAGACACAATGTGACATAAAGGTTTCTGTCATTCTGGCGACACTGCTGACATATTATCATTCATTTTTAACCCTTCTGTTGTCCTCAAGTCAAGGAAGGAAGGGAGGAAAGGAAGAAGGAAGGAAAGGAGGAAGGAAGGAAGGAAAGGAGGGAGGGAGGAAGGAAGGATGGAAGGGAGGAGGGAATGAAAGGAGGGAGGAAGAAGGAAGGAAAGGAGGAATGAAGGAAGGATGGAAGGGAGGAGGGAAGGAAGGAAAGGAGGGAGGAAGGAAGGGAGGAAAGAAAAGAAGGAAGGACGGAGGAAAGAAGGAAGGAAGGAAGGAAGGTAGGAGAGAGGGAGGAAAGAAGGATTGAGGGAGAAAGGAAAAGAGGAAGGGAGGAAGGAAGAAAAAGAACGACAGAGGAAAGAAGGAAGCGGGGAGGAAAGAAGGAAGGGAGGAAGGAAAGGAAGGAAGGAAGAAGGGAGGACGGTAAGGAAGGAGGGAAGGAAAGAAGGAGGGAACGAATGGTGGAAGGAGGAAGGAAAGAAGGAGGGAAGGAAAGAAGGAGGGAAGGAAAGGGGGGATGGAGGAAGGAAAGAAGGAAGGGAGGAAAGAGAGGAAGGAAAGAAAGAGAGAAGGAGGGAGGGAGGAAGGACAGATGAAAGGAAAGAAGGAACAGTCAAAACAGAGGGGGTCCATTTGACACGGGAGGACGACACAAATGTTAACTTAAAGAAGAAAAGCTGTGATTGCTGCTGTTGGTGTCGTACTTTTGAATTATCAGACGTGTTATTTCCCAACATGTGTGACTGTTCCTTTAAGCTCCAGTTTGACTTACAGCTTGAACCTGCAGAGCCAGGTCGTTTTTCTCCTGAACCAGAACCACCTGCTTCCCCTCCGCCTCGCAGCGCTTCATCTCCGACCTGAAGGAGCAGCAGCAGACCTATGAGATCACATCCCTCCCTCCCTCCTTACTCCTTCCTTCCTTCTTACTCCTTTCCTTCCTCCCTCCCTCCCTCCCTCCCTCCCTCCTTCCTTCCTTCTTACTCCTTTCCTTCCTTCCTTCTTACTCCTTTCCTTCCTTCTTACTCCTTTCATTCCTTCCTCCCTCCCTCCTCCTTTCCTTCCTTCCTCCCTCCCTCCTTACTCCTTTCCTTCCTTCCTCCCTCCCTCCCTCATTACTCCTTTCCTTCCTTCCTTCCTCCCTCCCTCCTTACTCCTTTCCTTCCTCCCTTCCTCATCCCTTCCTCCTGTCCTTCCTTCCTCCCTCCCTCCTTACTCCTTTCCTTCCTTCCTTCCTTCCTCCCTCCCTCCTCCCTTCCTTCCTCCCTCCCTCCTCCTTTCCTACCTCCCTCCCTCCTTACTCATTTCCTTCCTTCCTTCCTTCCTCCCTCCCTCCTCCTTTCCTCCCTTCCTCCCTTCCTCATCCCATCGCCTCATCTCCGACCTGAAGGAGGAGCAGCATCAGACCTGTGAGATCAGATCCCTCCCTCCCTCCCTCCTTACTCCTTTACTGTCTAACCTGATATATAAAACCAGACCTGTCAAACGCCTCTTTCAGTTTTTTGTAGTCCTCCCTCAGAGCAGCCAGCTCCTGCTCCACCTGGGCGCTCCTCAGCAGGGGGCGGAGCTTGTAGAACAACATCATCCACATCCACCTCCGCACCGAGAAGAACGCCCTGAGGTTGAACTGGATCACCATCAAAGCCTCCCTGAGACAAGGAAGTCAGATCAGACCACACGGCTTCTCTCCAGATGTTTGCTGCTGTTATTTGTTCATATTTGTTCATTTCTAACTTTTTCTGCATCATCATTTGTAGCTCCATCCTATCAGCTTCCCTCTGCACATGGCCTGCACGGTGGTCAGGATCTGAGACAGGCGGGCGTCCCTCATGTCCTCCAACTGACCCAACAGACCCGCCTTAAAGAAGACCTGAGGAGGAGGAGAGGAGAGGAGACAGGAGAGGAGAAGAGAGGAAGAAGGGAAAGGAGAGGAGGAGGAGGAGAGGAAAGGAGAGGAGAGAGGAGAGGAAAGGAGAGGAGAGGAGAGGAGAGGAGAGGAGAGGAGAGGAGAGGAGAGGAGAGGAGAGGAGAGGAGACGGGAGAGGAGAAGAGAGGAAGAAGGGAAAGGAGAGGAGGAGGAGGAGAGGAAAGGAGAGGAGAGAGGAGAGGAAACGAGAGGAGAGGAGAGGAGAGGAGAGGAGAGGAGAGGAGAGGGGAGAGGAGAAGAGAGGAAGAAGGGAAAGGAGAGGAGGAGGAGGAGAGGAAAGGAGAGGAGAGAGGAGAGGAAACGAGAGGAGAGGAGAGGAGAGGAGAGGAGAGGGGAGAGGAAAGGAGAGGAGGAGGAGAGGAGAGGAGAGGAGAGGAGAGGAGAGGAGATGTTAGAGGAGGAAGGGAAAGGAGAGGAAACGAGAGACGAAGATGGAAATTAGAGGGGAGGAGAGGAGAGGAGAGGAGAGGAGAGGAGACAAGAGAGGAGATGTTAGAGGAGGGAGGAGAGGAGAGGAGAGGAACAAGAGACGAAGACAGGAAATTAGAGGGGAGGAAAAACATAACAAAATAAGACGAGACAAGAGAGGAGGAAACAAGAAGTAGAGGTGATCATATTTACTCATCATGTTTGGACTCCCAGCAGACGAAACCTGCAGTAGTACTGTACTGTATTATACCATACAGTACAGTATAATACAGTACAGTATAATACAGTATAATACAGTATAATACAGTACAGTATAATACAGTATAATACAGTATAATACAGTACAGTTTAATACAGTTTAATACAGTATAATACAGTATAATACAGTACAGTATAATACAGTACAGTTTAATACAGTATAGTACAGAACTTTTAATCACAGCATTTGTTGTTTTTGTACCTTGGACTGTCCGAACCTGTACTGCGTGTGGTCGATGTCCAGAGAGCCCAGCAGCTTCTCGCCGGCCTTCCTGCTGTCCACAAACAGGTTGTCTGGAATCGCAGACGGATTCAAGATACGATATCTGAGAAAACAACGAAGAGTTAATATAAATAAATAAATAGCATGAAATAAAATAGTTACAACAATAAAACAACAGTAGTAATAAACCTTGATTAAATTAAGTCAAAGGCCTTTTTTACAAAGAGAAGTGATTTTAACCCTCCTGTTGTCCTCGACTCAAGGAAGGAAGGGAGGAAGGGAGGAAGGAAAGGAAGGGGGAAGGGAGGGAGGAAGGAAGAAAGGAAGGGAAGGAGGAAGGAAGGAAAGGAGGGGGGGAGGGAGGGACGAAGGAAGGAAGGAAGGAAGGGAGGAAGGAAGGGAGGAAGGAAGGAAGAAAGAAGGAAAGGAGGGTGGGAGGAAGGAAGGACAGAAGGAAGGAAGAAAGGGGATGAAGGAAGGAAAGAAGGAAGGGAGGAAGGAAGGAAGAAGGAAGGAAAGGAGGGAGGAAGGAAGGGATGAAAAAAAGAAGGAATGGAGGCAGGAAAGGAATGAAGGAAGGACGGAGGAAATAAGGAAGGAAGGAAGGTAGGAGGGAGGGAGGAAAGAAGGAAGGAGGGAGGGGGGGAGGGAGGGAGAAATGAAAAGAGGAATGGAGGAAGGAAGGAAGGAAGGAACAGTCAAAACAGACGGGGTCAATTTGACCCGGGAGGACGACACAAAGGTTAAAGATGTCTCTGAGTTTCACGGCTTGGAGACTCACCGCTGTTTAAACTCTGCGTACAGGATCCGGTTCGGAAAGCCCTTCCTGCAAATCCTGATCCCCTCCAGGACTCCGTTACACCTCAGCTGGTGCAGGACCAGGAAAGGATCCATCACACCTGAACAACACACACCGACACTTCAGGCATCTTACACAATGTTTGCATTTGTGACACTGAAGGAAACTTTATTTTTCCCTGAGTGTGAATCTTCATTTTTCACCTTGAAGCATCTCCAGTTTCATATCTCTAAAAGCTTCTTTGTTTCTTGTAGTTAAACTATATTTTTCTGGTGGTATTATGGTTCAAAGACATTTTTCTGTGATTTGTGTCCTGGTGTGTAACGAGGCTGAGCTTACCTGGCGTCTTGCCCTCGTTGGGGATGATGCAGCGGACAAAGTGCGGCTGAGTGCTGCGGAGGTTCGCCATCAGCTTGTTTAGATTCTCCTAAATATCACAAACAGAGAGGAGGCAGTGTGTCATGTGTTGTGAACACAGACTGTATATAAGAAATGGACGTAACATCCGTGACGTCACCCATTGGTTTATGGACTGCTGCTCGGAGGCCAATAGTTTCGGATCTGAGCAGCGCCATCTTGAAAATTTCAAGTGCATGCTGGGAAAAATAAAAACATGGATTCTACTTATATGGGCATCAGGAGGAGCATAAGGCGCCCTCCTGAACCTGTGAACCAATCAACCTGTCAATCACCACGTAGCCACGCCCTAATTCATACCCTGCTTTATCGTCACATAAAATCAGGGAGGCCAAAATGTCCCAAATGAACATCATACTGCATTGAAGAAGGCTTTAAACTAGCGATTGAGACCATAAACACATTTTGAAAATGTTTACTGAGGTTAGAAATCAAGTGAGAAGTTGGTGAATTCTCCATTGACTTGTATAGAGACGGAAGTCCTTTTGACACCAAAACGGTCGCCCCCTGGTGGCCTTTTGATAGAATGCAGTTTTAAGTTACTTCCATGTTGGCCTCATTTCAGAGGACCGGAACTCCCCGCCTGGTAAGAACTGGTAGGAATATTTTGGGTTCTAAATCCTACCAAAAACTAGCAGTAATCCTAAAGCACACTGTCGCTGCTCTGCTCACAGACTGGCAAAAGAAGTATTCAGAACTTTAACCTCAGTAAAGAAAAAAAACAAAAAAACAACAACACTATAAAAATACTTTAATATTTTATTGTATTTATGTTTTAAAATGTTGTTCCTCCGGTTTCATTTGGTGCCATCTTTTATCTAGTTTTTATTTTAAATTTGTATAGTTTTACCATCTTATTATCATCAAGTCAGTCATTTGTAAAGCTCTTTGAATTGTAGTAAAGGGGGCTGTACTACAAATACATTTTGATTGATTAGCTAAATACAGTAGTACGTACAGCATCAAAATAGAAAGTTCTTACTAGGTTCATTGGGAGGAACTGAATTTGCTGACTTAAATGCTGGTGTGACCAGGATTTAGAAAGGTCCACTGTGTAGGATTTAGTGACATCTAGTGGTGAGGTTGAGTATTGCAGTTAACTGAATACTTTCCAAAACCTGTAGGACAGGCGAGTCCAAACTGTTCCATAACGGGCCACGTGCTTGCAGGTTTCTGTTCTAACCAATCAAAAGCACACAGTTCGACCAATCAGCTGTGTGAAGCCTGAGATCAGTTGATTAATTGGGTCCAGTCGGGTGTTCTCCTGCTTGGTTGCAATGAAAACCTGCAGCCACATGAACACTTATGGACAGTTTGGACACCTCTGCTGTAGGAGAAGCTACGGTGGCCACAAAACTAATGAAAAACACAAAAGTCCCTCTCTAAAGTCAGCGTTTGGTTTGTCCATTCTGGGCTACTGTACATGGTGATCTAAGATGCCACTAAATTCTACAGACTGCACCTTTAACTCACCTTGTGTAACTGTGAAACTGTCTGGAAGGAAGCTGCTTTCCTCTTCCTGTGTGTGGATTCATACTTCGGGTCACAAGCTGAAAAGCAGCATAAACACACACTCATCTTATAGTTCTGTTCTTTATTATCTACATGATATTTTCAGTCGATCACAGTGTCTCTGTGTAAAGTTACCCATCTCTGCGCTGATGTAGCTCTCAAACAGTGCAGCCATCAGTTTGTTGGAGGATTTCTGGAACAAAGTGACCACCGTCTCATTCAGAGGATCTCTGTTCTTATCCAGCCAGCCTGTGATGTTGTACGGCACCTACAGAGAGGTAACACAGTCATCATCAGGCTGCCTAATTATCACCATCATCATGTCTATATATGGACTTATTGTATGATACATGGACATGACCATGACCTTTGACCTCAGTATTAGCTGCTAAGAGGCTTTTCATGTCCTCCATTCATCACTGTGACGTCCTGAGCATAGACTGTATATAAAATGGACGTAACATCTGTGACGTCACCCATTGGTTTGTGGACTGCTGCTTGGAAGCCAACAGTATCGGGTCTGAGCAGCGCCATCTTGAAAATTTCAGGTGCATGCTGGGAAAAATAAAAACATGGATTCTACTTATATGGGCATCAGGAGGGGCATGAGGCGCCCTCCTGAACCTGTGAACCAATCAACCTGTCAATCACCACGTAGCCACGCCCTAATGCATACCCTGCTTTATCGTCACATATAAAATCAGGGAGGCCAAAATGTCCCAAATGAACATCATACTGCATTGAAGAAGGCTTTAAACTAGCGATTGAGACCATAAACACATTTTGAAAACGTTTACTGAGGTTAGAAATCAAGTGAGAAGTTGGTGAATTCTCCATTGACTTGTATAGAGACGGAAGTCCTTTTGACACCAAAACGGTCGCCCCCTGGTGGCCTTTTCATAGAATGCAGTTTTAAGTTACTTCTGCGTTGGCCTCATTTCAGAGGACCAGAACTCCCCACCTGGTCCTGAGTGGAGACTGCAGAAGTATTAAAGGTAAATAATCCCCAACCATAAAGGCTGTCTGTGTTTTTACAGAAGTGTAGTGCCGACTCTCCAACTCTAACCTTAACGCCTAACCCTGGATCCCAGAAAGTTTTTGCTCCAGTCAAAAATCATTGAAAAATACTGTGCATCACTTCTTAGGATACATCTATTCACTACAGCTGCAAAAGCAAATGACCTCAAACAGCCTGCTTATTTGTCTCCCAACACAAATAGGAATGTGTAAAAAGAAATGCATAGTAATTTGGTTGATGAGTTATAATATGGGGGAAACGGCATTATTGGATAATATCAGTATGAGTATTTACAGTAGATGTATTAGCAGTGGAACAGTGATACTCACCACTCCAGCATAGTGAACCACCTCAAAGTGAGTCTCATATTTGCGCTTCTTGTCCAGACGCGGCCTCTGGAAGTTTGGTGACTTCCCCTGATGGTTGTCGTAGAGTTTGGTTTTAAAGCTCTGGTCCGTGGACTTGGGGAACATACACTCCTCCTCCATGATGGAGAGAATACCCATGGGCTGCACACACACACACACAGAGTTTACACACTGAGTAAACCTGCAGTAACTGATGTTTTATCCACTAGTTTTCTGCAGAAACACACTGATATATACGGCTGCTTATTCCCACATCCAGCAGTTACTGATCAACATTACTATTCATATGGAGTCGTGTTTCTGTCCACCTAGTGAGTGTAACATTAATACACCAATCCCTGGTTTCAGAAAAATGCATCCTCACACCATCAGTCACAAAACAAGACACACACCCTTTCTATGAGGTCGATGCAGGCCTGCAAGTCCAACCCAAAATCTATGAAGGTCCACTCTATCCCTTCGGTCTTGTACTCCTCCTGCTCCATGATGAACATGTGGTGGTTGAAATACTGCTGCAGCTTCTCGTTGGTGAAGTTGATGCACAGCTGTTCAAAGCTATTGAGCTGCAGAAAGAGAGAGAGAGGAAGAGAGAGAGAAAGGAAAAGAGAGAGGATTGTTTCAAGTGTTGATCAGCTGTGTGAACCATATACATATACAGCTCGTCTCGCTTTGAACAGCTGCTTCTAAAACCACAATGTCTCTTTTTTATATTTCTATACCTGCACATGTTCAAGAAACAAGCTATAACATGAAGATCAGACAGTTAGGTGTTTTATTCTGTACATATTTTCCAAACATCATTAAAGCTACTGAAGGTCTGGTGTGTTTCTGTCTCTGGTTTACCTCAAAGATCTCAAAGCCGGCGATGTCGAGGACTCCGATGAAGTACTGGCGAGGCAGAGCTGTGTATAAAGACAAGTTGATACGACTCACCAGCCACTTAAACATCCGGTCGTACGTGGCTTTGGCCAGAGCCGCCACTGCATAGTTCACCTGCACGCACACATAAAGCAGCCTATCAGCTTCACTGACAGAAGTACTGAAAGTTTGTATTCATCATCTCGAGATCCATCAAAGTACAGAAGTAAAGGATCTGAATACTCCCTCCACCATTGATGAAGGAATACATAAAGAAAAACTGGGTTGATTGATTGAATGATTGATTGATTGATTGATTGATTGATTGATTGATTGATTGATTACCTGTTCTACAGTCTGTCCTTTAATGATGAACTCATGTCCGACTTTGACGCGGGGGTTCAACAGACCTTTCATCAGTTCTGCAGAGTTGATGCCCATCAGGTAGGCTGCCTTATCCACACCTTAACACACACATGTACATCATAAATACACTAAATTTATAGGTGGGGGGGGGGACTAGACTCCTGTACAAAGTGGAATGATAACTGATTCCTGCTTTATTCATATCAAACTCGACTCAAGTTCAACACTCCAGCAATGCATCCGTCAAGTGTGGAGTTAATCAGATAAATGGTTCAAGAGATACGCAAAGGACAAACACACACACACACAGACAGATTCCTTCTTTTAGTAGATAAATAGACCCTGCAGGGACATGCTTCAGCTTTTACACAAGATTTAAAATCATCAGATCACATTTTGTAACAACTAAAGGCGTCTCACTCTCAGTGCCGTCGGCCTCGGCCTGCTCCTCTCTCTGCCTTTTTTTGAACTTCATGTTGCCAAAGTGCATGATGGCTCCGACGATCTTATAGCAGCCATACTTTTCCTCTGGTGTGAAGCCCAGTGTGTCCATCGCGTGCTAAACACACACACATACACACACCGTTAGACGGAGGAGGCAGTAACAGATGAAACCGTCAGCACATTGCACTTGTGCTGTTTCTTACATCAGTGAGTTTCAGTTCCTCGTCGTCTTTGATGCTCTCCACTGTGGTCACACCCTGAGAGCAGAAGTGGTAGTCGTAGGGGTTTGAGGACACCAGCAGCATGTCTGAAACACAGGACAGATTCATGAAGAAAGGAAAAAAATCCCACAGGACCACATGATACATTTTAACATTTTACATTTGTCCTTTTCCAAAGTTATTAAAGATACAAACAGTAAGAACCGTTATATAAAAAGGAGAAAACTGTGAAGCTCCACTCCACTTAATAACCTTTTATAGTTCTAATCAACAACATTTATCTGACAACTTTAATTGATTCTCAGATTAAACTTTGACATGAAATAAAATGATCTTCTAAATTACACTGCTTTGTCTTTAAGATTATATCAGCGGTTCCCAACTTCACATAAAATCAGTGTTGTTGTGTCTCTTCGTCATCAGTGTTCGTTCCTCCAAACTTCATTTAAAATACATAAAACCCAGGCGGGGAGTTCCGGTCCTCTGAAATGAGGCCAACGCTGAAGTAACTTAAAACTGCATTCTATCAAAAGGCCACCAGGGGGCGACCGTTTTGGTGTCAAAAGGACTTCCGTCTCTATACAAGTCAATGGAGAATTCACCAACTTCTCACTTGATTTCTAACCTCAGTAAACGTTTTCAAAATGTGTTTATGGTCTCAATCGCTAGTTTAAAGCCTTCTTCAATGCAGTATGATGTTCATTTGGGACATTTTGGCCTCCCTGATTTTATATGTGACGATAAAGCAGGGTATGCATTAGGGCGTGGCTATGTCGTGATTGACAGGTTGATTGGTTCACAGGTTCAGGAGGGCGCCTCTTGCTCCTCCTGATGCCCATATAAGTAGAATCTGTGTTTTTATTTTTCCCAGCATGCACCTGAAATTTTCAAAAAGCAGTCCACAAACCAATGGGTAACGTCACGGATGTAACGTCCATTCCTTATATACAGTCTATGGTTGTAGCACTGATGCTTACACCAACAACACTTAAGACTATTATCTATACATTTAAAATAATTAAAGTTGTGCATAGATAATATTATATATGTGGAGATAATATGTGGCTCTAATTTCTAAACGTTGGGATTACCTTGTAGTTCTGGCTTGTGATTGGACATGATCTGGTAGTAGATGTGGTAGCTTCTCTCTCCTGGCTGCTGGAAGACGACTCTGGACTTTTCTAGAAGGTCTAATAAAAACACACACAACAACAATTATACTACAGGACTATAAATCACAACTAACCAAACTAAGATATGAACAATACCTCTTTTTGTAAAAATGTGTCAAATATGTCAAGCATTGATTAAACTTTCTACTTTTATTACCACTTTAAAACCAGCCTGGATCTTTACACACAAACACAACTCACAGATGTCGATGTCAGCAGACGCCAACTTTCCTGTTGGTCCAAAATGAATTCTGATGAACTTTCCCTGAGACACACAAACACAGATACATCATTATAACCAGTTATAGTTATGCATATAGAAGTTACTTTAACTTTGACTAGTTTTAATACGTTTGTGGACAGAAAAGGTCAGGTGACACAAGTGACAAATTGTATTATTTTGCGTTTTAAACTTCAAGTTCTTGGATTGTTGATTTCATAAAGGGAAATTAGTCATAATTATTTCTGTCCACACGAGCATTAAGGGCTAACAACCCATTAAACAAGCATCCTCTAAACCAGTTGTCCACAAGAGGTCACATGATTGATCTGCGGGGGTCACAAGATATTAAGAGACATTCTTTAAATCTATATATATATTTAATAACTGCCCAGACCTCAAAAGATACTCAAATAAAACTGAAAAAACATATGTTCAGTTTTAAAGGGTCACAAGCCAAAGAGAACCACTACTCGAATATCTAAAACACATCCTGCTGTCATTTAGGGCTACAAATGACAATCACTGATTAAAATCTGTTGTTTTTTAAAAATTAATAAATGTGTTGTTTGGTCCTTAAAATGTCAGAAAATGGTGAAAAATGTAGATCAGTGTGTTTCCCAAAGTCCAAACTGATGTCCTCAAATGTCTCAAAGATATTCAGTTTACTGTCACAGAGCACTAAAGAAACCCCAAAATATTCACAGTTAAGCAGCTGGATTTGGACTTTAAACACTTTATCAATTATATAAATAGTTAGTGATTTATTGAATAGTTAACAGATTGATTAACGAACTTATTGTTGCAACTCTACTGTCATGCCATAAAATTACCAAAAATAGAGACAATATGCCAAAAGCACCAAATCTGAACTGACTTGGTTAGTCATTATTATACTTTAGTACACTCACAAAGCGGGAGGAGTTGTCGTTACGGATGGTTTTTGCATTTCCAAACGCCTCCATGGCTGGATTAGCTTCAATGATCTGGTCCTCTAAAGAACCCTGAAACACAGAGAGATGAAGAGTCAGTCCACAGTGAAATGTCTTTCTAAAGTTTGTGATCATATTGAACTAAACCAACAAAATGCTGATCAATATAAAGATGTGACATGTTGAAGACTTACTCCTTTTTTCACAGTTTCACCCAGAGCAGCGACGATGGCGAAGTACTGGATCACCCTCTTAGTGTTGACGGTCTTTCCTGCTCCCGACTCGCCGCTAATGTGACAAAATAACAGAAGGATTTCAATTTAGGTCAAATGAAAGAGGTTTTCCTGTCTGTAATCATTCCTCCTGTTCATACTGAATATTAAAACCTTCAATTGTGCTTCCAGTGTTCAGTGATGGAGGACTGTATCACAGTGTTTCCACACAGTCATTTAAAGTAGCTGATCAGCTTCTATTGAGCTTCATCAGTCTGAGTTATTCATATCAAGTGATATCTGACACATTTACAGTTTTTTTAGCATCAGATTCCCTCTTAGTGTTTCCCTGTTGAGCTGTGGTGGAAGTATAGTAACAAAAAGACTTTGATACTAAAAACACTGTAACGTTGAAACATAGAAGATGAAGATTTGACTGAAGCTTCATATTAGCTTCAGATCAACTTTTAAATCCATGTTTCCACAGAAGGAGGACTGTGGGTTTTTGACTTACGTGATCAGCATTGACTGGTTTTCACGGTCTGTGGAGGAAAATAAAAGCCATGTGAAGGAAGCAGCAGAGGACCGACTGGTAGCAGAACTCAGAACTTGTCACACAGTATCAGGCAAACAAAGTATTTCCTTGCTCACTTTGTACGTTAAATGTTCTGTCCACTCTGCAATCAAATTAACATCTGGTCTAATTAAGTTGATCTAAGTCAGGTCTGTGACAGTTAATGTAGAAAATAGAAACCATTGATATCAAAGGCTAGAAGCTAACTAGAGAATCCTGATGCATTGAACCAGCAACAGAGCCAAGGCTCATGGGTATTGTAGTAATTTTGTCTGCCAAAATTACAGGCAAAATGTGATTTCTCAAAATTGAGATGTGAATAATGTAAACTAGTGTCAGAATATAATGCTTATAATCATTTCTATGTTCAGTAACTTTGAGGAGATTGATCAGGTAAATATTCAAAATGTGGATACAGAATGAGGAAAGACCCTTCCTGAATGTGTCTCATTGTTGCTGTCTTTATGTATTATCATACTCTGGGGACACACAATTTTGTTGTACTGTTGCGTAATGACAATAAGGGCATTAATTAACTAATTGATTGATTGACTAATTGATTGATTTCACTGTAGGTCTGTTAATATGTCACTTTATAAGATGGATCCAGGAGGTACTGTCTCTGCTCCAACTTGAAAAAATCTGACATACATTGAAGGGGTCAGATGACAAATTTGAGAGGGTGTGGTCCCCATTTATTGAATATGTGAAGAAGTTAAATTTCTAATAGATCATGTCATCTAGACGATGAGTGTAGCTGACCTGTCTGACCGGTCCACCGATAGTGAACTTCGACTCTGACAGATTTAACAATGAACTCTTTCACTCTTTCCTTTTCAAACTCTGCCATGCTTTGTCTATGCCTAATTGGTCATCATAATCATCATTTCAAGATCACTAAGGTCGTTGCAAGTCTGAAATTTTGTCAAATGTCGATGGGTCTTTTTTTTTTTTTTTTTTCTTTCTCTCGTGTACTCTTGGTCCCAAGGGGAGGCATATGGGATTATGGTCTCTGACATTCTGTATGTCTGTTTATGTTTGATTGTTTATATAACTGAAAACCTGTTAAATAAAGTCTTTAATATGTCACTTTATTAGGTTTTCAGACAAGAAAATAACCATTTAGATTGGCAACATGTGGTCAGGCCGGTTTGGTGATTTCCAGCCGGCTCTAATGTCTCTGCAGTTTATTACACAGACCTTTGTAGACCTTCCTTCGTGTCCTTCTAAGGATGCAGCCTCTGAATTGAGACACAGCTTCTGTAGGGTTAATGTGTGTTTTAGCTGCAGAGGTTAAAGGTGACTCACTCTGCAGCAGGTCATAGTAGGCGTTGTCAGCGATGGCGTAGATGTGAGGCGGCATGTCTGAGCGACGTCGCCCTTTATACGCCGTCACCACCTCAGGAGAGTAGACCGGCAGCCATTTGTACGGATTGACTGTCACACAGAACAGACCAGAGTAGGTCTGACAGACAGAAAGACAGTTAGAAATGTTAGAAAGAAAGAGAGAGAGGAGCGAGACTTATTATAGAAGAATGAGTCAGACACTAACATAGATCATCCACATGCTGTATCTCCTCTTCAGGTTGAAGAGGACCGACGCCTCGTTGAGGTGAGTCAGCATTGCCATGTCCTCCATCATGTCGAACTTGGGAGGGTTCATCGGCTGGAGATCGTCTTCCTTTACTACCAGGAACTGAAACATAGAAAACTTTATTTAGCTTCTACGATCTCTCTGGTTGAGTGTTGACGAGTGTAACAACCAGAAGTAGACTTTCTTTAAAATTAGATAGCCTCTCTATAACACAAGAGAGGACTCACATACAATTTGGACCAGCGTCTCAGAAGTCTAAATTCACTCAGGAGAAATGTGCATCGAAAAGCAACTGGACACCAAACACAAACTGTTATGATTAAAAGGTAAATACAGAATTTATTTAATTTCATTAATCAGTTCTTTTTTCTCTTTCTCTTTTCTCAAAATAACAACATTTACCAGACATAACAATGACACTACCACATATATAAAAATAAATAAATACAAAAATAAATAGTCTTTTCCCTCTTTTCTTTACGTACAATCTGGAATCCACCTGTCGGGTGAGTATCTAATTATTGTTAATTATTAATTTAATTTAGTATTAACTGCTAAATTTAAATGATTAAAATGTCTTTGTTTAGTCTTTTTACTAATTAAGCTATAATTAAACTATTTATTTCTATTTTGGTCTCTACCCAACAGGTGGTTCGTTCAACCCTATTTTTCCCTTTCTAATTCAACAAAATAAAATGCTAACAAAATAATAACAACAATAAAAATATCAAAAAACATTCAGTATCAATAAAAGAAACAAAACAAAACAAACGTTTCTACTGGTTCAGGGTTGGCTCGCCACTTCAGCCCGACTGTAATGTCCCTACTGGAACCAGCCGAGCTGAAGAATCTCTGGTGCAGATGATGACAAGGATGATGAGGGCGAGGAGGATGATGAGGAGGGTGATGACAAGGACGAGGATGAAGATGAGGATGAGGATGAGGACCTGGCCTTGTACCCACAAAGCCAAAAAATAATAATAATAATCACTACACAGCTCAAATACTTTTTTTTCCCTTTCCTTTTTTTTTCCAAAATCACTCTTGTTCTATATTTACAAATTATCATTTGATTGAAATTTTAATAAACTAAACAAAATAAAACTTGCTTTCTTCCTTATCTTATCATGTTTTCTCGTCTCTCTTTTCTTTTCAATCATTGAGACATTAAAAATCGATAACAGAATTACAAACAGGTTATATCAATTTAGCTTAAGATATATACAATATGATAATTACAGTACAACTAATAAAACTTTAACATTGACTTATATACAAATTGATTTCTATAGACACACAACTCAAAATAGCTACTAATCAGTTATTAATTCACAATTGCTAACGATAGCGTTGTTAGCACCAACGGCTATAAACGGCTACCAATGCTAGCAGTTGCTAACTTCCGCTAACGCTAGGACCATTAGCACCCACAGCTATCAACAGCCACCAACAGTTATCAACATCAGCGGTGGCTAACCGTTGCTAACCGTTGCTAATGCTAGCGCGGCTAGCGCTAACGTTTTTTCTTTTTGTTTCTTCTTGTTTTCAGTGAATATTGCTATATTTACAACGAATTGGTTTAAAGTCAAACTCACCAGGATTTTACTACTGAAGAAGAGCAGCAGTAGGGTGACTGCTCCAGGTTTAGCTCTCTTTCAATCAACTTCAATTTCTGGGTTCGGCTCAACTGTCTGGGTCTGGATCAGCTGCTGCTTTGACAGCTGGGTGACAGGCTTATATAGTCTCTGGTACAGCGGTTATTTATAACGGTTGTTTATCTAAATACATTTAAAATTAATTATTTATTTTTGTATTAATTAATTTTATTATTAAAATCAAACCCACATAAATACACGTTTCTTTAATACATTTTCTAAGTTATCCAATTACTTTATTTCACTGTTTTGGTAACCAGGGGTTACACAAGCATTTAGATTTGAGCAGATTTTAACATGTAAACAGTGAATATGTGGCAGCATTAATGGGATATTTTCTATAGACACTTGTTGATTAATGAGGTAAAATCTTGATTCATTTTATTTTCCAAGGTAGATTACAGAATAATTTATATCTATGAAGAATGATGGTGTGTTCATGTTTATATTAAATGTAAATTTGATGATTACAGTCAAATCAATGTGTTGAAAGGCTCATTGATGAGTCTTAATGTAAGTCTTCACTGCCTGCCTGTCAACATTTACTTATTTTACAGTTGTGTTGTGTTAATTTCAGTGTTTTTAATTTGTATTTATAATCCCATCGTTGACTTATTTATTTTTTGCTTTTTTTTCCTCAGGATGGTGAATGAATGAATGAATGAATGAGGCTAGTCCTCTTTTTTTTAACATCCAGACACAATATCAATCTATTTATCTAGGGTCTATTTAAATATAAATAAATATATTGTCTAGTCTGTGTTCTTCTATATCAATAACATGTTCAGATTGTAGAAAGAAGGGAAACAAAATCCACATGTTGTTGAATCCCAGCTGCTACGTAACCTCTATAACTACTATTAAGAAAACTCCAGTGACTTATAATTCCACTGACTAAATCATAAATAGATAATAATAATAATAATAATAATAATAATAATAATAATAATAATAATAATAATAATAATAATAATAATAATAATAATAAACCCTCTAATTGAGTGATTAACTAAGTGACTGACTGACCCGTCCATCTTTGGTCTCCACAGTGCTTTTGTCTCCATTCAGCTCTCTGACTTCCACTTCAGTGTACGCTTCAACATCATCGGACATCCAAACACGCTTCGTACCTGAAAGTTAAACAATTAAAAACATATTTAATATTTAATATATATACTGTATGTACACATATATACAGAAGAAAGAGATAACTACAAGTCAAAGCACACATTTGAAACATTTGAATACACATTATGGTTTTATGTTTTTAACCCTCCTGTTGTCCTCGAGTCAAGGAAGGAAAGGAGGGAGGAAGGAAGGAAGGAAGGAGGGAAGAAGGAAAGAAGGAAGGAAAGGAAGGAGGAAGAAAGAAAAGAAGGAAGGGAGGAAGGAAGGAAGAAAGGAAAGAAGGAAGGAAGGAAGGAAGGAGGAAAGAAGGAAGGTACGAGGGAGGGAGGGAAGGAGAAAGGAAAAGAGGAAGGGAGACAGGAAAAGAGGAAGGGAAAAAGGAAGGAAAGAACGACAGAGGAAAGAAGGAAGGGAGGAAGGAAAGGAAAGACAGAAGGAAGGAAGAAAGGGGGATGGAGGAAGGGAGGACGGAGGAAAGAAGGAAGGGAGGAAGGAAAGGAAGGACAGAAGGAAGGAAGGAAGGGAGGAACGAGAGAGCAAGGAAAGAAAGAGAGAAGGAGGGAGGAAGGAAGGACAGACGGAAGGGAGGAAAAAAAAACAGTCAAAAACAGACGGGGTCAATTTGACCCGGGAGGACGACAGGAAGGTTAAATGTTTTCTTTACCATCGAACGCCTGCGCTTTGGCAGCCAGCTGCTCCATGTTGGTGAGACGAAGGAAAGGAGCAGATTCTCCTAACTCCTTCATGTCCAGGAAACGAGGCATCTGAGCACAACAGCACATGGAAACGGTCATTATTTTAAAGGTGAAGTCTGAAGTATTTGGTGTTCCAGTTTCCATAAAGTCCATCCATAAATGATGATGCTACTTGTGGTTCCTAAGCTGCAGAAGCCTCGAAGAACCATGAAGAACAATCAGAAACAATCTTAGAGAACAATCTTGTAAAAGAACCGTGAGATTTCAAGAACATGTTTGAAGAACATGTTTGAAGAAGACCAAGTACCTCCCAATACCTCCCAGTACCTCCCAGTACCTCCCAGTACCTCCCATTACCTCCCATTACCTCTCAATACCTCCCAATACCTCCAGTACCTCCCAGTACCTCCCAGTACCTCCATTACCTCCCAGTACCTCGAAGAAACAATATTAGAGAACACTCTTGTAAAAGAACCGTGAGATTTCAAGAACCTGGTTGAAGACCAACGCTGATACAACTGTGAAGAACTTTAACTACTTGAGAAGCAAACATTAAAAAAACAGCCAAGTAGAAAAAGATATAAAATATGAATTTCTCCCTTTTTGGTTTCTAAATTGTTCATGAAGGAGAACACGAGTCAAAGATATCAGAGATGTCCTAATGAAGACTGGGAAACTGAATGTATTTATATGTCCAACTTTATCTGAGTAGGGACTCAAATGCAAACTGGTACTTGGTGATAAAACAGAAACAGTCCTTTGATCGATGCCAACGGTCGATACACAGAAGATCAATCAGAGAAGCAGAAACTGGTCAAAAATCACTGAAGGCTCACAAAGTGTCTACTAAATAATGCTGGAACGCTGGAACAACAACACGGACTATCAGAGGGAAGACAATGAGACAGGTGCAGCACATTAGGGCGAAGCAGGTAATCACACAGGCAGGAAACACATGAGGGCAGGAAGTGAAAGACTATCAAAATAGAACAGGAAACGTGAAAAGTGACTTAACTAACAGACTGATGTGTGACATCATCAAAGCACAGTATTTTAAAATGACCAATTTAGTTATAATACAATCTGCTTTTGTTCTCAAATGACGTGAACACCTGCAAGTCTTTAACATCCAATGCTGTATGAACTAGTAACAAGTAAGAGTTTACACAAGAGATTTATGGATGGACCAACAAAAAAAGACACTTAAATTTCAGCACGGATTTCAGACTTCAAAGTAAAACGCAGGAGGTTTGTGTATTTCTGTGTAAACATTTTTTTTAACTTCTCAGCTACAAGGGGGCTCAACCAATCCTGCAGGTTGTACTTCCACTGATCTGCTGACTGACCAACTCTGTCTCCTGTGATGTTGCAGTAAAACCTCAAATGTTCAGAAAAAAGTGTCAACATGTTTCTGTTTGTTTTTTCTGTTCCTGTCCGTCATGTAGCTCCCGTCACAATGACATTGAACCCTCCAAGTCCCAAAAAGATTTTCAACAACAACCAGACAGAGTTGGAGTGTATCATCACTGGACAAGACAACACCATTGTATCTGACACTATAATCACTTGAACAGTTTCATTTCTGGATCGACAAAGTCTGCAGGCCGTCAGCACAGCAAAACCAGCACACGACTCGTACTTACTACTTACTTACTACAACGTGCGCTGTTCTGCCAACAGAGAATACATGACACCAGTTATTCAAGATCTGACTGTCCACAAAGGAGGTACATAACTAAATGATTAAGACTGACTGATAGAACAGTAATCTGTGAGTCAAGGTCTGCAACCAACTCACACACAGATGTGTCATAATGTAATATAGTAAACAAAAAGCTTCAATATAATCCTCCCTGTTTAACTAAATGTCTCTTCCTCCCTCCCTTCTCTCCTTCTCTCCTTCGTTCCTTCCTCCTTTCCTTCATTCCTCCCTCCCTCCTTTCGTTCCTTCTTCCTCCCTTCCTCCCTTCCTCCCTCCTTTCCTTCCTTCTTCCTCCCTTCCTCCCTCCTTTCCTTCCTTCTTCCTCCCTTCCTTCCTTCCTCCCTCCTTTCCTTCCTTCTTCCTCCTTTCCTTCCTTCTTCCTCCCTTCCTCCCTCCTTTCCTTCTTCCCTTCCTCCCTCCCTTCTTTCCTTGACAGGAGGACAACAGGAGGGTTAACATCAGGTAGTTATCAAAGTGTAAATGAGTAAATAAGTACAAGTAAATAAATATCAGTAGAAAGTTCAACCCTGTTTCCTTTCAAGCACTTAAACCTGAGCAGTGAAGTCGGTTCCACATTCATCAGAGTATTTCCTAATAATCACACCCCCGACTTAACAACCTAACGACAGACTCAAGCTAAACTATGCTGTCAACAAATTGGCTCTGTGTCCATTTGCACCATATATTTAGCACAGCTGTACCTCAACACATTACTGAGGATTACCCTGAGAGCTCTCGTTACGCTATCAGAGCTATTCTTTGCCTCCGTGCCTGAGCCGATGCACCGTCTGCTCAAAGCCTCACAGTAAATACAACCGTCTGACTGTCTCTGAGAGCGGGAACCTGCTTTAACTTGTTCATCATCACAACATGTCGTCTCCAAGTTCACGTCAACTTCAACAGCATGGTCCATCCGCAGAGATCAGAACCGCTGCTGTAGTTTGTGGTGAATGAATGTAAACACAGAAACAGGCTTAATGTGCAGCTTTCACATTTGTTTATGTCTGTAAAGCTGCAATCATTCATCATTAACCTTCCTGTCGTCCTCCTGGGTCAAATTGACCCCGTCTGTTTTGACTGTTCCTTCTTTCCTCCCTTCCTTCCTTCCGTCTGTCCTTCCTCCCTCCCTCCTTCTCTCTTTCTTTCTTTCCTTCCTCTCTCTTTCCTTCCTTCCTTCTGTCCTTCCTTCCTTCTTTCTTTCCTCCATACCCTTTTCTTCCTTCCTTCTGTCCTTCCTTTCTCCCTCCCTCCTTCTTTCCTTCCCTCCTTCCTTCCTTCCTTCCTTCCTTCCTTCCTTCCTTCCTCCTTCTCTTTCTTTCCTCCCCATTACCTTCCTTCTTCCCTCTGTCCTTCTTTCCTTCCTTCATCCCTTCCTCTTTTCCTTTCTCCCTCCCTCCTACCTTCCTTCCTTCCATTCCTCCCCTCCTTCCTTCCTCCCTCCTTTCCTTCCATTCCTTCCCTCCTTCCTTCCTCCCTCCTTTCTTCCTCCCTTCCTTCCTTGACTCGAGGACAACAGGAGGGTTAATCAACATGAAGAATATTAATTGTCAACTGTTTTGATATTTTTAGGGAAAATGAAATTTTCTGCTTGCAGCTTCTCAGATGTGGAGATTTGATGATGGTAAACTCTTCTGGACGGTTGATTATATATATACAAAAATGAGAAAACAACCTGATTTTATCTAGACAACAATCTTATTAATTAATAATGAAAATAAGTGTTAGTTAAAACACAAACAACATAATTAATGATAAAGGCTCAGCACAGTATGAAATAAAGTAAATGTGGGTTTTAAACTACATTGCAGGATCAGGTAATAAATGCAGGATCGGTCTCAGATGATATTTTGTAACATTTGCTGCAAAATTTCCAATTAACTAAATTACCAAAAACCAAAAAGTGTCTCACAGTTAATCTTTAGTCTTTAGCCATTAATTCACTTTTGGATCTTGGGTGAATTTTTTAGCTGAATCTCTAACTTCACACCTTTCTCTATAGCAATGTTCTCTTAGATTCACAGATATTTATACTTATTTTAAGAGATATTTGAATGTATAAGCTCAAGCTGGATGAATCACAGAAAGCAGCGCTGTGTGTTGGGGTTACTCACTGTGCTGGTCCGGATGCTCTGAAGCTCTCGCTGCGTGTGGAGTTTGTGAGGATGAGCTAAAGGAACACAATAAGTTGTTCCCACAGAGCATCACTTCACTTTATAACCTCAGTGAGAAGGTTGCTGCAGCATGTGACCTCCTCTGCTGCAGCTGATTGGTCGGACTGGGTCTTTTGTTTGAAGGGTCATAAAAGGCCTGCTGTGGTTTAGGAAGGAATACCAACATGAACATCTCTCCCTCCGGCTCAATCTGTGAGCTATCTATGGAAACTGACTGTCCACATCTCCCTGTCTGTCTGTCTGTCTGTCTGTCTGTCTGTCTGTCTGTCTGTCTGTCTGTCTGTCTGTCTGTCTGTCTGTCTGTCTGTCTGTCTGTCTGTCTGCCTCTCTCTCTCTGTCTCTGTCTGTCTGTCTGTCTGTCTGTCTGTCTGTCTGTCTGTCTGTCTGTCTCTCTACCTGTCTGTCTGTCTGTCTGTCTGTCTGTCTGTCTGTCTGTCTGTCTGTCTGTCTGTCTGTCTGTCTACCTGTCTGTCTGTGTGTCTGTCTGTCTGTCTCTCTACCTGTCTGTCTGTCTGTCTCTCTACCTGTCTGTCTGTCTGTCTGTCTGTCTGTCTGTCTGTCTGTCTGTCTGTCTCTCTGTCTGTCTGTCTCTCTACCTGTCTGTCTGTCTGTCTGTCTGTCTGTGTGTCTGTCTCTCTATCTCTCTCTCTCTCTCTCTGTCTGTCTGTCTGTCTGTCTGTAATGGACTCACTCATCACCTCTCTCTTTCTCCTTTCACCTCCAATTAAAGGATAATTGACCGATTATAACATGGATTATATTTTCATCGTTTTGTTCATCATTCACAGTAACAGTTCTGAATGTGTGAATATTAGCAGATGAACAGCAGGTGGTGCTATTTCTCCAGTTCAGTGCCATTAACCTCGAGTCAAGGAAGGAAGAAAGGAAGGAAAGATGGAAGGGAGGAAGAAGGTAGGAAAGGAGGAAGGGATGAAGGAAGGAAAGATGGAAGGGAGGAAGAAGGTATGAAAGGAGGAAGGAAGGATGAAAGGGGTGAAAGAAGGAAGGAAAGGAGAAAGGAAGGATGGAAGGGAGGAAGAAAGAAGGAAAGGAGGGAGGAGGGAAGGAAGGGAGGAAGAAGGAAGGAAAGGAAGAAGGAAGGAAAGGAGGAAGGAAGGATGCAAGGGAGGAAGAAAGAAGGAAAGGAGGAAAGAAGGATGGAAGGGAGGAAGAAAGAAGGAAAGGAGGGAGGAAGAACAGACGGAAGGAAGGAAGGAAGGAAGGAAAGAAGGAACAGTCAAAACAGACAGGAAGGTTAAACTGTTTCAGAAGAGGAAGCTTGTGTTTTAGTTATTATCAGTAAGTAGAATCAGTAGAAACAATAGTCAGAGCTGTGAATATAAGACCCACATTGTAATAAAAGCCCCGCCACCCCCCCCCCCCCCCACTCTGCCCCTCTGTAATCCCCCATCAGTGAGTGACAGTAATGAATGAGGCAGTGACACACACACCATGTTTCATTCAACAGCATGGCAGCACTTTGTTGTGAGGTTTAATTTCTCTGTGTGAAATGATCAATCAGCTGTTGGATTAAACGTCTGGCTTCAGCTTCAGGTGATGATGTAAAAGTACTGCAATTAAAATCCTGCTAAATACAAGTTCACAGGTATCATGGAAAGTCCAACTCAAAGTGCCTGTTTGGCAGATATATTAAATACATTATTAACACTGATGAGTGAATGGTGAGCAGCATAGTTGTTGTGCTTCAGAACTTTTATTAAATATTGGAGAGTCTCTTTAACTTTTCTTTAAAACCATGTGAGGAGAAATTTGTCCTTTGGTGAAAATGCAAACTCATATCTGAAAAATGAGTCTGTGAGTCTGTCAGACTTTCGTAATAATAATCCTCTTATTATTATTATTATTATTATTATTTTTACACAGTCGCCAATAAAGTTGGAATAAAACATTTTTTTTCCTCTTTCCATGAAATGATTGTGACAATGTGATGTATTCTCTAAATTGTATTGATCAATCTCATTATACCAGGTCAAAGGTGATTACTGATGAGTATAAATAGAAAATAAAAAGAGGAATGTGTCTGAAAACTAAATTATTCCAACTTTATTGGCGACCGTGTATTTTTATTTATTTATTTATTTTTTAATTATTGCTAATACTATTATTATTGTTGTTATTATTACATTTCCAACTCCAAAAGTCAAACAATTCCCATCCAGCATGTCCATGTGGGACCATGAGGGTTACATTTGGGCTGTAATATGGGTCCCAAGTGGGTTTGTCTGCAGTTTCCATGGTGACCCCACCTGTGTTTGCCCATATGGACTTCAAGTGGGTTCTGACTGGGTTTCAGGTGGAGCCCAACTGGGTGAGACCCATGTAGGCCCATAAATTTGCCCATATGGGATCAGAATGGAGCTTAAATGGGCTTCACATGTTACTGAAACAATATGGGCCCATACAATTAGCCGTGTTTATGTCCATGCCCACTTAGCCCACTTACATCCCTTATGGGGCTCATACAGTCGGCCCATGTGGGCTTCACATGTGGGGACCATGTTACTGAAACCATGTGGGACCTGCAAAGTTTTCCAAGCCCACCCAGTACCCACATTTAACCCACGTTGGGCCCACATGGACATGCTAACTGGGAAAATGTCTTTAGTTGCATTGACGTTTGTAAAACCAGTAAGTTGTTAGTAACTGCTGATAATCAAACTAGTGAATGACTGAATCTGGTTGCACCTTTAAAACTTAGGAATGTCTCATCTAGTGAACACTTCATTGGCTCAGAGCTGCAGAATAACTTCCAAACAAAACAGTTTTAGTAGTTTCATTAGCACAATAATGTTAGCTTTGTCAGTTAGCTGTGCTGGCTGAGCCTTCTGTGACCCTTTGTGTTTAAAGGGGTTTTATAAATAAAGGTTTACCGACAGACTTAGCTCTGATGCTGCTACACATTTCTCTGTAAGCCCTCCATCCATCCACCCATCCTTACCAGCTGCCTCTCTCCTCTCCATCCCTTCATTTCTTCATCCCTCCATTCATCAGCTGTCTCACTCTGACAGAGGAGGAAAAACAAATAAAGAACAGATTGATCCATTTCCCAGAGACCTTTGACTTTCTCTTGGAAAGAACAAGAGGTAAAAGTGCCAACAGTCATATACAATACTTTATTACAAGTAAATGTTCTGAAAATTACAGTAAAAGTACTGCAGTATTATGAGTGATGTAGTATGTAGTATTACAGTAAAGTACTGCAGTATTATGAGTGATGTAGTATGCAGTATTACAGTAAAAGTACTGCAGTATTATGAGTGATGTAGTATGCAGTATTACAGTAAAAGTACTGCAGTATTATAGTGATGTAGTATGCAGTATTACAGTAAAAGTACTGCAGTATTATAGTGATGTAGTATGCAGTATTACAGTAAAAGTACTGCAGTATTATAGTGATGTAGTATGCAGTATTACAGTAAAAGTACTGCAGTATTATAGTGATGTAGTATGCAGTATTACAGTAAAAGTACTGCAGTATTATGAGCGATGTAGTATGCAGTATTACAGTAAAGTACTGCAGTATTATAGTGATGTAGTATGCAGTATTACAGTAAAGTAGTGGTTTGGTCCTCTGACTGATATATTATTATTATGACATCATTAGATTATTAATAGTGAAGCATCAGTGTTAGAGCAGCATGTTACTGTTGTAGCTGCTGGAGGTGGAGCTAGTTTACACTACTTTATATACAGTTAGCTAGTTTAGTCCAGTGGTTCCCAACCTAGGGGTGGGGCCCCTCCAAAGGGTCAGCAGATAAATGTGAGGGGTGGTGAGATGATTAATGGGAGAGGAAAGAAGAAAAAACTAAGTTCTGATACACTAATGTGTTTTCAGTTTTTGGACTTTTTCTCTAATCTTTGATTGTTGCTGAAATATTGGATCATTTGAACATTTATTGAAATGAAAGCATGTGAGAAGTTTAGAGGGAAAAATCACTATTTGGTGGAGCTGTTAACAACTCATAGACATCTGAGATGTGAGCCGACTACACACTGCTGTTTGGTTTCATCTTTAACAATGTGTTGTATTTATAAAGCTTGTTATATTATCCATTGTGTCAAATCTGCATCTGAAAAGTAACTAAAGCTGTCAAATAAATGTAGTGGAGTAGAAAGTACAATATTTCCCTCTGAGATGTAGAAAGTAGCATCACATGGAAACCGCCCCCCCCCCCCCCCCCCCCCCCCCCCCCCTCTCTCAGCAGTTGTTCCTCTGGCTGTTTCTCTCTAATCCAGGATAACTTTGTTTGAATCCTAAATACTGACTCACACACCCGTAATACTCCACAGACCTGCAGTTCACACATAGACACTGAAACAGAAGCTGCACACACACACACACACACACTCACACTCACACACACACACACACACACACGTCTGTAACACTATCACGGGCTCGTCCTCCAGTTCTGTGTTTGTATGATCACAGACTTTTAGAAATGATTTAATTGTTACCTCCATTATTATGAACAGAGGTCAACATACATGGCAGAATAGAGCTATAACAATAACTCAATAATCAACTAGCTGCCAAATATAACTTATTATTAAATGAATCACCAAGTCCAAATTCTCTGATTCAGCTTCCTAAATGTGGCTGAAAAATAAAAACAAGGATTCTACTTATATGGGCATCAGGAGGAGCATGAGGCGCCCTCCTGAACCTGTGAACCAATCAACCTGTCAATCACCACGTAGCCACGCCCTAATGCATACCCTGCTTTATCGTCACATATAAAATCAGGGAGGCCAAAATGTCCCAAATGAACATCATACTGCATTGAAGAAGTCTTTAAACTAGCGATTGAGACCATAAACACATTTTGAAAACGTTTACTGAGGTTAGAAATCAAGTGAGAAGTTGGTGAATTCTCCATTGACTTGTATAGAGTCGGAAGTCCTTTTGACACCAAAACGGTCGCCCCCTGGTGGCCTTTTGATAGAATGCAGTTTTAAGTTACTTCCACGTTGGCCTCATTTCAGAGGACCGGAACTCCCCACCTGGTAAAAACCTATGAGCGTCACACCGGCTCCAGTGAAACCATCAGGTGATGTCACACCTCGATACGACCATCTTTATATACACACTGTGTTTTTTTTCTTTATCCAGATAACGTATAGATAGAGATGGCATGTTAATGGAGTATATGAGACCTCTGTGGTTGGTTGTGAATGAATATCCAGTCATACTTATCCAAGCACAAGTTTAATTCAACTACAGTAATATGAGCAGTGTATAATTCATCTTTTAACTTGTGGAGAAGGATGATAAAATAATTGTCATACTATCATAAAGCTGTGTGCAGAGTCATGAAGCTGTTAATCTAAATGGAATGAATTCAATCGTTCTACAGAGATACAAAGCCTAAAAACTCAGTTAACAGGTGTCATTACGTCGATGAATGTTATTCATAGAAGATAGATTTAATAATAAATTACATTATGAGTAATACTGGCAGTGATGTACAGCCTTTTAAACACACACACACACACACACACACACACACACACACACACACACACACACACTGCACTTGTGAACAGTGTTAATACCAATATAACACTTCATAAACCCATATGAGCCACACCGCACATTCACACACCTGTCATACCAACCACAGCTCCCACACACACACACACACACACACACACTTACACACACACACACACACACACAGAGAGAGTTCAGTGTATAGTAAAAACAATGGGATAATGCTATAAACTTATTTTAGTTGGACAACAAAGAGACGCCACAGAAACCCCGAACTAGTCCCCATAATCCCCCCTGCTGTCACTCAGACTCCCCCAACTGTCACACACACACAGACACACACACACACACACACACACACACACACACACGTATATTGGGTACGATCCTGTTCTCCATCATCCACATCATCATTTTCCCTCATTTTTATTTAAATAGTCGACGTAAAAAAGACGTAAAATTAGTCAAATGATTTATTAATTTCATTTTCATTTATACAGGGAAAAGCATAAACTAAGGACTCAGACCACTGTATATATAGTTCAAGCTAAATCTGCACCTGAGATAAGTCTATAAAATACACACAACTCAACAATTAAATACCAACAAACAAAAAAAGCACAAAACAAACACTGATAAAAGTATCAACAGATCATTCATGATTACATGACTGAACCATAGACTGTATCTAAAAATGGACGTAACATCCGTGACGTCACCCATTGGTTTGTGGACTGCTGCTCGGAGGCCAATAGTATCGGATCTGAGCAGCGCCATCTTGAAAATTTCAGGTGCATGCTGGGAAAAATAAAAACAGGGATTCTACTTATATGGGCATCAGGAGGAGCATGAGGCGCCCTCCTGAACCTGTGAACCAATCAACCTGTCAATCACCACGTAGCCACGCCCTAATGCATACCCTGCTTTATCGTCACATATAAAATCAGGGAGGCCAAAATGTCCCAAATGAACATCATACTGCATTGAAGAAGGCTTTAAACTAGCGATTGAGACCATAAACACATTTTGAAAACGTTTACTGAGGTTAGAAATCAAGTGAGAAGTTGGTGAATTCTCCATTGACTTGTATAGAGACGGAAGTCCTTTTGACACCAAAACGGTCGCCCCCTGGTGGCCTTTTGATAGAATGCAGTTTTAAGTTACTTCCTGGTTGGCCTCATTTCAGAGGACCAGAACTCCCCGCCTGGGCTACACCCAACAAATGAATAGTAGTTACCAGGATGTAACTCCAGTCTATGAGCACATGCGTAGCCCTCTACCTGACGGAGGAGATGTTATATTGTACACATTCATACACACACACAGTGTTCCTACAGTGTTTCTGTACATGTGTGTCTGAGGTCATGATGTCTATAAATAGATGTCATTGTTCTCAGTTATTAAACCCATCTATTGTTCCCTATAGGTTTTCCATAAGAACAGGTGATCTCACCTATGATCTGTGTCTGTATAGACGATATGTGCGTGTGTGTGTGTGTGTGTGTGTGTCTATGTGTGTGTGTGTGTGTGAGAGAGAGAGAGCTTCCAGTAGGATTTTGGAGCTTTGCTGTGGAGCCTCACAGGAATGTTGCCCCAAGTTAATGCCTGACAAACCCAGTCACCAAGTCCTGTGTGTGTGTGTGTGTGTGTGTGTGTGTGTGTGTGTGTGTGTGTGTGTGTGTGTGTGTGTGTGTGTGTGTCTGTGTGTGTGTGTGTGTGTGTGTGTGTGTGTGTGTGTCTGTGTGTTTTAGTGACCCAGATACTTTGATTTACTAGTCATATCCAGAAGGACTCTGGTATTTTTGTTGTCTGTATGATCTTCTCTTCAGATTGGATCGATACCGTCCAGCTGCTCGCTGCTAACAGGCTGCAGCAGCTGTTCTCTCAACAAGCTTCAGTCAATCACACACTGACACTTTTTCTTCAGCTTCAACACCAAAACGGTCGCCCCCTGGTGGCCTTTTGATAGAATGCAGGTTTAAGTTACTTCCGCGTTGGCCTCATTTCAGAGGACCGGAACTCCCCGTCTGGGAAAAACAGAACTATCACTATCATGGCACACATGGTTTTATTAATGATATACAGGATGGTTAGTGATTAAAACATGGTGGAGGTTTCTGGCACAACTTCACCTACTTCCAAGGTGCATGAAGAAGGAAACACTTATCTGCAGCAAACAGTCAAAAATAAAACCCAGGGCTCGTCTGCTGCTGGCTCTGTCCTCAGATTGCGATATTTCACTAAACACAGTTCAATATTTCTGTTTCATAAAGAAATGTTCAACTTTTCAGACTTTCCTCTAATGCAAAAAGTTTTATCCACATTTAATTTATTGTTTTATTTCTCAGATATTCCTTTATTAGTCCCACAGATTACAGATTACTATTTCTATTATGGAGCAATGAAGTTAATAGCTGATAAGATCACACCGCTGCTATCTATTTAAGTAATGAAATATGTTAATTTTTGACCATTTTATTTATCTTGCTAACCTTAAACCAATCTATCTTTAAATGCCGGTTCCTCTGGTTCAGTAACACGAGGTGCGTCTGCTGCAATCTATAAGGAATCTTTTCATAAATCCTCGCGTGGCTTTTTGTGTTCAGGTCAACATGTGCAACTCTTCACCGACAGAGGGTTCAGTCCAGGAGTGCTCCAGGGGAGTTCCGGTCCTCTGAAATGAGGCCAACGCGGAAGTAACTTAAAACTGCATTCTATGAAAAGGCCACCAGGGGGCGACCGTTTTGGTGTCAAAAGGACGCCTGTCTCTATACAAGTCAATGGAGAATTCACCAACTTCTCACTTGATTTCTAACCTCAGTAAACGTTTTCAAAATGTGTTTATGGTCTCAATCGCTAGTTTAAAGCCTTCTTCAATGCAGTATGATGTTCATTTGGGACATTTTGGCCTCCCTGATTTTATATGTGACGATAAAGCAGGGTATGCATTAGGGCGTGGCTACGTGGTGATTGACAGGTTGATTGGTTCACAGGTTCAGGAGGGCGCCTCATGCTCCTCCTGATGCCCATATAAGTAGAATCCCTGTTTTTATTTTTCCCAGCATGCACCTAAAATTTTCAAGATGGCGCTGCTCAGATCCGATACTATTGGCCTCCGAGCAGCAGTCCACAAACCAATGGGTGACGTCACGGATGTTACGTCCATTTTAAATACACTCACTACAAGACAAACATACATGTAAGAGTAGAAGGGAATGCATTTGGTTATAAATAATTACTAATAATTATCCTTAATAATTATTCATTAATAACAATTAAAACATTATTAATATGGGGAACCACCACCAGGAAAACCGGAAACAATAACCACACTGTCAAATTAGCCTCAATCAAGAATCAAATAGGAGGAGTGAAGGAGTGCACTCTGAGCTCTGTCTACAACATATGTACAATGATCACAAAATGCTTCTCTTTAACGCTATAACAATTTATTAACATAATATTAATTAACACGTTAATCAATTACTAGTTATAAATTGTACTACCACAATAACTTATAGACAAACAACAACAGATGTGTATGACTGTACAAATAAACAGGTGTGTGTGTGCGTATGCGTGTGTGAGTGGGGGGTTCAAGATGGCCGACTCAGGTCTAGTCACACAAGAAAAGGAAGCAGATACGGGGGTCATTTCCGCTGTACAAAATGGCGCAATGGCACTGACTCGTAGTCAAAGCTCCAAAAACACACCGACTCAGCAACACACACGTGGCTGAGGAACTTAGCTTTTATCCTGTGCTGCCTCACCACAAGCAGAGTGGTGTAGGATGTGTACATGTGTACGTGTATGTGCGTGGTTAGTAAGAGAGAGAAAAAGAAAGAAGATGACAATAAAGAGAGAGAGTGGCTTTGCATACAGATAAACATTACATGACAAAGCTGTTGTTTCTCTCGCTCAAGATGACGTTAACCCACAAGCAAGTTAAACTGCCAACAAAGATAGAGACGTGATTGGGAATGCAGCGGCTTTCTGGTCTCTCAACTCAACAGGGCGACTTAATTTCTCTACAAACCTGTTGGGCTAACAGAAACAGTTCAGAATATCACTATGGCAACAACTCAGCAAGTTAGGGCCCAAAGCACAAGCTTCAGCAGCAATACAAAATAATACTAAACTAGTATTATACACACACTAATAACTCTGCCCTGACAAAAACCTCTTACTGTCTGTTGGTCTACTGCTGTAGGTAGGCGGTGAGCGGTGCGTTCAAGTCCATTAGGGGTAATCCAACACTGTCCTCAAGCGTCCCGATCTTTCGGGCTAATCGCGCTGGCGCAGATCACTCAAATCAGGCCTTGATCTTTCCTCTAGGCCTCAGTTCATGCTTTGTCTTTCAGCAGACAAAGAAAAGCCATGTGCTCAGTCCAACATGGCATTAAGCCCCAACATATTCTTAACTGGTTTGCACATTATATAACAGGGATTTATCTACCCTTCTAATTTACAACCAACACTATTAGCAACTATTGACAATGTTTTATTGAAAGTATTTTAACTGCTGGTTTACATCCGTTTGTCAAAAGAAGAACCGATAGCAACATGTTGTTAACCTCAGCTCTAAAATTATTAACAGAACACAAAGATCCCTGTTACAGCTTAACATTGAACAAGTCCTCAACAAAGCAGAGAAGATTATCAGCGACCTCACACATGATGTCCTCCATGATGACTTTAACCTGATGCCATCAGGAATGTGTTTTAGATCGCCTGCATGTAGTTTGGTTTTATTCCAGAAGCCATCAGACTTGTGAACAGCTGCAGTACAAGAAAGTTTACCTCATGTATGACTGATAAATGCACTTCTGACATAATATGAGACTTTGTGGTGTTGGATATTGTTGACCAGCTACAGACCGGCCTCTGACATGAAGCCTTGTGAACTGAATAGAAATTATTAGTAAATGTGACTCGGTCTGATACATTAAGTAACTGATCAAAACTGAGCTGCTCTGATTTCTTCATGTGTTGCTTAAAGCAACTCTGTCTGCTAGAAATGAACTTCATATATGACTAAACTGTTTCACAGTGATGCTGCATTAACAAACATTATCTCTGCCTGGATGATGTTCACAGTGAATTAATCTACATTTATATATGTCTCTGCAGTGGGAGGGGGAGGTCAGGGTGGATGAGGGGGGGGGGGGTAAGCTGCAGGACTCTGACAGCAGAGACCCGGGTTCACATCCTGAGTCCTGTGTGTATTCAGGTTTGGTTCAGGTTAGTGAAAGATGCTGCTGAGGCTTCAATGTTCAGAAACATGTTGAGACTTTTTCTGTATTAAACAGAGACCATGATCAGATTTTACTGTAATATCAGATATTTTTTTATTACATCACAGATTTTAACATGAGATACATTCTCTCTGCTGTTGTAATTTAGTCAAATATGAACATAGCTGGGTCAAAGTGTAGAAGAACAATATCAAACAACATCTACAGTTTTAAAGACAGAATGAACATTTCAGAATAAGAGAATAAGTTGTTGAACGTTCTCAGAAACATTAATAGATGTGTATCATCAGCATAGAAGTGAAGAATAACAAGTTTATAGTTAATATCTGCTGATTAAACAAAGAATAAAGAAAGATAGTAGAACAAACTGGAACCTTGCAGCACATGTTAACCTGCTCAGTACAGAATCCAGATCCAAATCCAAACATCATTATTTGTTTGTTGTCTCTGTGAATGCAGAGTAGGTTTGGTTTTCAGTCATGGGGACAGGAGGACGATTCTCTTTGCTGACAGATAACTGAAAATCAAACAGGAATAACATCAAACCTAAAATACAGCAGTAAGCAGTGTAACAGAACAGATATTGTGTTCTTCTTAGATAATTGTATGCTGATATTTTAGTGATAACAACTCAACTGGTCAGAGGTCTAATAACAGTCATTATTATTTCATAATTTTTGTGCATTATATTGAAATAGTTGCAGACATGAGATTGTTTATTATTAACTACAGAAATAAAATGTCTGCCAACAGTTAGAGTTAACATGAGACATTCAGAGTTAAAGAAAGTCACCTCCTTGTTTCTGCTGTCTGAAGTTTCTCTGGTGTTCAAACCAGAGTTCCTCCTCATCTTCAGTTTGTAGACGAACAGCAGAACAACAGCAACCAGCACAATAATCAGAGACATAGATGCAACCAGAGGCCAGAAGTAACCTGGAAGAGAGACACCGGAGACGGCTGGGAAGGAAGAGAGAGAGAGACATGTAGAGTATAGTTTAATAGACTGGGATCTTTTGTCTTGTATTGGAAGCTTAAAGGTTCTCTGTGGAGTTTTTGACCATAAGTAGCTTGTTTTTACATGTGGATCTACGTTGTGAACATGTGGTTGATGTGATACACAATCCTACCAGTGGTTTCACATTATCTCACTGATCTACAGGATGCAGGAATGTGCCCAGAAACGCAGTAATGTACTAATAAAAGCAGGAGAGAAGGAGATAGTAAGACTAAGTAATGAAACATATTCAACACTTGTGTTGGACCTAAAGGATACACTCAGCATGTTTTGGTGAGTAACACTGAATATAAATATAACCTGTTTACAAGAAAACTGCACAGGGAACCTTTATCAAACATGAGATCTTCCTGTTGAACTAAACCCTCAAAGACTTTGGTCTGGATGTTTGTTGACTTGTCATGTGTTTACATCACATGTTAATAATCATCTTACATCATGAGAAATGTAGGATGTGTTTAAATATTAGACACAATTACAATAAGGAAATATATTGTAAAACTGAATGTGAAATGTGTTCTTCTTGTTATTAAATAAATATTTGACTGTTTTAAGAGGACGTTTAGTTGCAGAGAGACAGTGATGGACAGATGGACAGACATGAACTGTCATGTACCTGCAAACTGCTCTGTGGTTTCAGGGAAAGATGATGAAGGTGTGAAGCTTCCTGAACTGGTGATCTGTGTTGTTGCTGGTGTGGAGGCTGATGGGACTGATGTTGGAAAAAGGTCGGAGAGTCCAGTTTGGTTTTTGAGTGGTTGGAGTTGTGAACAATGAAAACACAATGAAACAATCAGATACTGAATCAATAAAGCAGAGGAATGAGATGCTGCTCTAGAAAGAAAGATCATATTGAAACATCGACCACATACACAAGAAAAATGCAGCTTAAATATGTGTATTTATGAAGTAAAAAAAATAGGCCAATCACAGTTGTACTTTGATCCTCTTTAAACACGGAGCTTTCCCCGTCATCACATACTGACAGTTTGAATCCTGTGGAAAGTTTTCCTCACAGGAAACTTATTGTTGTCTGAGACGTAAAGAGTTTCAAACATGAATACAGCAGCTCAAATATACTGAAAAGAGCAGGGGCCTCATGTACAAAGACGTGCGTGGATTTCCTACTGAAACATGGCGTACGCTCAAATCCAGAAAACATCATACACACAAAAAAATCCAGATGTATGAATCTGTGCGTACGCATGAATCCAAGCATATTTCCTTTGTACATCCCAATCAACGTGGAATTGAGCGCACACCTAACCCCTCCCTGTCCACGCCCCCATTTAAATACGCAAATCATATTTAAATTGCCCTGCACCTGAGATTCTCCTCTCTGCACGATCAGAAAATTAAAACAAAAGAATGAGTAAAACGGGAAAAAAGAAGAACTTTACAGAAAGCTAATTGGAGACGCTACTCACTGAAGTGGAGGCGCGCAAAAATGTACTCTTTGGTCCGACATCAAGGTGGATGTGAAGCGGAGAACGGCTAGCCGACGCCAAAGTGTGGCCAAAACAGGCAGGGGGGACAGAGAAGAGGGGCCCACTCCGTTTGAACAGAGAGTCGCCGCAATCGTGGGTGACATTGCTTTCTCAGGGGTGGTGGGAGCACATGTGGGTGACTCTGATTACCCCCCAAGGATCACGCAGTATTGTTGCAAATTAATGCAGAAGTGCGCAGGGGAAAAGGTGAGGCTGATTAAGACATTTCACACTTTACGCACAGGGTTATTAACATGAGTACTCTGCACACAGAGACAATCAGGGGCTTGTTACAAAGATCTGAAGCTGTAGTTTAACCAGCAAGTCACTAACTTTAACCACTGACTAGTAACGATGCTGTGAAGACGGGATAGTATTTGGGGGCGCACATGCTCAATGATGCGCATTGAGCATGTGCGCCCCCATACACGGGGATTAATATTACCCATCGCGCACAGTGCCAGCTTGTCTGTTCCCAACCATGCTGTTACTCAGAATCGTGCGTTGAACCAGGCCACCTCGCCACAATGTTGGTTAATTGCATTTGTGCATCACATATGATCTGTACATTGATCGAATGAAAATGTTTCCTGTTGACATATACAAATTCATCATGTGATGGCGCTTTAATAGCAATGTGTGTGCAGTCGATAGCTCCGATTACATTAGGAAAACCGGCTCTCGCTGCAAATTGCGCTTTAATGTTGACCTGTTCAGCTGCATTGTTTATGGGAATATAGACCTGGCTGACATGCGGATAATTCCGTCCCACACGGCTGGCATGGCTCGGCTCAGGTCAACTGGCACAGTCCCGATCGGTCGGCCAGCTCCCTCTGGAATGCCCCGGTTGCTAAGAACCCCAGTGTCGTCAGCACCCGTATGGATACAGGCAGCGCATGGCTCCTCGCTGTGTCACGCTCCAAGGCCGGCGGCAGCTCTGCGCACAGTTCCAGGAGGATTGCCCTCGGGAACCTAAAGCGGCTGATGAGCCAGTTGTCATCATGTGCCATTAAATCCTCTGTCTCTGAACACACGCTCTCTTCGTATTACACCATGTACAATGTCTTCTAATACTGCTAAAGCAGCCATTGTTGTTAACGGTATTTTCTGCACCACTCTGCGCATGCTTTTATATCCACTCATGTAATTGCAGACACGTGGGTGTGTTAATTGTTCACCAGTGTTAATTGTTCATGTTCTGATGTGAACATCACTCAGTCTGAGGACTAATTGTTTTCACATTTATTTATTATAACAGTTTCCCGGCATAACCTCTAAGTGTCGCCAAAGGATCAACAGCTGTAGAAACGTGCGTACGCCAGCCATGAAGTTGGCGTGAGGCACCGCACATTTCCACGGTCATTTCACTCTTGATACATCTGAACTTTGCTGTGAAAAAGAACGTACGCCACGTTTTTGTGCGTACGCACCCTTTGTACATGAGGCCCCAGATGATGAGTATTTTTAAGTTGAATCTGGACACAATGATCCAACAGTGTGTACTGTACAATATCTGCAGTTAAAAACCAACATAGTGTCATATATAAAATGAAAGTAGGATTTATAATAGTTATAATAGCCTGGTAGTCCCTCCCTGAGCTACTAAATGTTATTGGGCTGTCATGGTTGACACGACTCTGCAGCATTGCGTGGGCATCGGGGGCAGTGCCTCTGGATTGGCAGACTGGGGTGGCGGTCCCTCTTTTTAAGAATGGGGACCGGAGGGTGTGTTCCAACTATAGGGGGAATCACACTCCTCAGCCTACCTGGTAAGGTCTAGTCAGGGGTACTGGAGAGGAGGGTCCGTCGGATAGTCAAACCTCGGATTCAGGAGGAGCAATGTGGTTTTCGTCCGGGTCGTGGAACTGTGGACCAGCTCTACACCCTCTGCAGGATCCTTGAGGGTATCCTTGCCCAACCAGTTCACACGTGTTTTGTGGACTTGGAGAACGCATTCAACCGTGTCCCTCGGGGAGACTTGTGGGGGGTTCTCCGGGAGTACGGGGTATCGGACCCCCTGATATGGGCTGTCCGTTCCCTGTATGACCGGAGTCAGAGCTTGGTCCGCATTGGCGGTAAAAAGTCTGACTTTTTTCCAGTGAGGGTTGGACTCCGCCAGGGCTGCCCTTTGTCACCGATCCTGTTCATAATCTTTATGGACAGGATTTCTAGGCGCAGCCAGGACGTTGAGGGGGTCCGGTTAGGTGACCTCAGGATTGGGTCACTGCTTTTTGCGGATGATGTGGTCCTGTTGGCTTCATCGGACCGTGACCTCCAACTCTGACTGGATCGGTTCGCCGCCGAGTGTGAAGCGGCCGGGATGAGAATCAGCACCTCCAAATCTGAGTCCATGGTCCTCAGCCGGAAAAGGGTGGAGTGCACTCTCCGGGTCAGGGATGAGAGCCTGCCCCAAGTGGAGGAGTTCAAGTACCTCGGGGAGTGAAGGAAGGATGGAGCAGGAGATTGACAGGCAGATCGGAACGAGATTGCGGGTACAAGCGGCCGAAACGAGCTTCCTCAGTAGGGTGGCTGGGCTCTCCCTTAGAGATAGGGTGAGAAGCTCAGTCATCCGGGAGGAGCTCGGAGTAGACCCGCTGCTCCTCCGTGTTGAGAGGAGCCAGATGAGGTGACTCGGGCATCTAGTTAGGATGCCTCCCGGACGCCTCCCTGGTGAGGTGTTCAGGGCACGTCCCACTGGTAGGAGACCCCGGGGAACACCAAGGACAAGCTGGAGAGACTATGTCTCTCAGCTGGCCTTGGAACGCCTCGGGATCCCCCGGGAAGAGTTTGGACGAAGTGGCTGTGGAGAGGGAAGTCTGGGCTTCCCTGCTTAGGCTGCTGCCCCCGCGACCCGACCCCGGAAAAGCGGTACAAGATGGATGAATGGATGGAAGCCTGTTATTCTGCAAGTTGTTTTTTATTTTATAAATTATTTTGAAAGTTCGATTTGACTGTTTTGTATCTCCAGTTAACTTCTAACAGTGTAGGAATGAAACTGTAGCCTGTTTAATCTTCATATTGCAACATAAACACGATCACAGCTGTCACACTGCCTGAAAGTTTGACAGTGGCTGTCAATCACGATGCCAAACCTTGTTTTTATATTGTCAGCTCACTAATTAAAAACAAAACTTATCAGAAAAAAAAGAGCACTTGGATAAACATCAGCGTGATTAGAACAAACTAAACTGACAGAAACTATCTTTTTGGCTCATGTCCCGTCTGCTAATATTGAGGGAGCAGGACTTATGACCTATACTGCAACCAGCCACCAGGAGGCAATCCAGATGTTTTGGCTTCACACTTCACTTTTTTAGCTGTCATGACGTCCATATTTATATCCAGGTGATGGGTACCACACCTTCTCCCACTGTGGTGCACAGCGAGTCACCAAGATACCAAATCAACACAGCCGAGGAAAGAACCTCAGTGCTCCACAGGAGGAAACCAATAGTTCAATAGTTAAAAAACATGTAAAAAGGTTTTTTGGTTGTCCCACATTCAGCTGTATCTTTCTTATAACTCTGACCTTAGTGATCCTCTCAATGCCATTAATTAGATCACACAAACAAATTCTAGCTGTAACTTTGGTTGTCTGTTTATATTTTGTCATTTCCATATTTCAATTTTATATTTATTTTATATTCCAAATCCATTTTTTTTAGAACTCATATGCACTCACCAGAAGGTACATAAATTAAGAATAATCATTTTCATGATTTTCAATATAAAACTCACCATCTACAACAATGATCGAGAACCAGCGGTATGAATATGGAGACAAAGGTCTGCCGTAACCACACTTGTACCGTCCTGTGTCCGACTTCTTCAGCTGTGTGATGGTCACATACAGTCCAGATGCAGATCCTTCTCTATATTCAATACTGTATCTGCCACTCTGAGCTCTGTTCTCTGCTGTTTCAATCAGGATGTCTTCTTCTTTTTTACATTCATCCTTACAGAAGAACTTCCTGCTTCCATAGACAGCAGCACTGCATACACGAGTGACACTTCCTCCCTCAGTTCCTGCAGGGATGAAATGAGTGTTTACCCCCAACGGTGCTTCTGAAAAGATGAACAATCAACAGTTAGTGTCTGTACTTCCTGTAAGATGCTGCAGTCTGATCACAATATTTCCTGCTTCACATTCACACAGATCCACAGAGTCACACTGGGAGCTGCCCAGTTCAACCACAGTCTGACTGCTGGATACACTGAGTCAATATATCATAAACGTCTCACAGTCTTCACACAGTTTAATTACATTCTATCTGACTTCATTTATTCTTATTCTTCACAATCATTAAATGGGATGAACATAGTAAATATATCAGGTTTTGTGACTTTCAGTAGAAACTCACCATCTGTAACTATGAGGTCAAATTCACGGTAAGAATCTGGGACCAAAGATCCACCCAAACCACATCTGTACCGTCCAGAGTCCGACTTGGTCAGCTGTGTTATGGTCACAGTCACAATTCTTCTTCCAGAGGATCCGTCTTCATATCTGATGCTGTATCTGCCGCTCTGAGCTGTAACACCATCTGCTTTAATGAGAACGTTTTCTTCTTTACATTCTCCTTTACAGAAGAACTTGGTGTTTCCAGATGAAGTGAAGATACAAAAGATTGAACCACTTCCTCCTTCAGCTCCAGCAAGAAGGTCTACTGCATTGGTGAGTCCAGTGTCTCCATCCTGCAGTGCTGTTGGAAAGATGAACAGTGAATACTGATGATCAATACTTTGTGTATTGTAGACTAATGGCGCTTTTCCACTACACAGTTTCAGCACGCCTCGCCTCGACTCGGCACGGTTCCTTTTCCATTACAAAAAAGTACCTACTCAACATGGGCGGGGTCGTCATAGCACGGCTCCGCGAAACTGCCGTGACTTTGTTTTATACGCGACACAAAACACATAAACAATGGAGGACATTGAGGCAGTGGTGTACTTGCTGCTGTATGAGGCTTTCTGTCACACACAAAGCAAGAAAATTGAGCCGTATGGCTGTAACTATGGTTGTAACGCTGCTGCTGGTATAAAATGCCAGGTTTGATTCTTGTGTGGGACGGCTCATGACGCTTCCAGCGACAACTACCAATCAGCGGCCAGCAGTGTGTCGACGTCACATTTTAGTACCGGCTTGGCTCGCTTGAACCTCACCAGAGCAGGTACTAAAAAAGGACCAGGTACCAGGTACCAGGAAACGCAAAAAGAACCGAGGCGAGTCGAGGCGAGTCGTGCTGGAACGGTGTAGTGGAAAAGCGCCATTACTGTAAAACTGACTGCAGCTTAATGAGAGCTAATCCATCACTTCACAGAGAAGCAGAGATGAAACAGAGGCAGTGTGGTGGAAGAAACAGCACATACTCTTCTGTGTCTTATAATTAAACATTATCCTAACACCTTATATGAAAGCTTTGCTTCACAGTTAGATGTGTCTGGGTTTTGTTTACTATATATGGTGATAATGATTCTCAGGTTTCTTCACTGTCTGAAAATATGAGCCACATAAGGGAGGTGTCATTTTATAATAAGGAACATGTTGCTGTTTCCTGTGTGTGTGGTTGTAGACTGCTGTATAAAACCAGGAACTAACAGAGGCTGCTGCTCTCAGTCTAATGCATATAATGTTATAGGTTGAAGCACTTAAAAGTGTTTTGATTGAATAACATAGAAATACAAAAGCAGAACTGGTAGCAGAGATGACGGCGGCAGCAGAAGCAACACGTGAATGTCTTTTGCACATACAAGTGTTCATTGACTGTACAGCAGTTGCTGTTGTTCTACTCTCAGCTGCAGTTGTAGTCACAGTGTCTCTGTGTAATGTCTGTTTTTCACTGTTTTAATATCAAACACATTAATGAGCAACAACTATTCATGATGGACGGTTCATAACAAGCTCTCTAAAACTGTTCATGTTGCAGGGAAGGTGATTTTCAAGTCACAAAAACAACTTTACAATATATGTGACAGTGCTTTACACAGAAAGACTAAACATATAACTGCAGATACGTCCATACTACACCACTACACTCCTGTCATCCATTCAGGGTCCCAGGAGCCACCCACTACATATACACAAATCCACAAATTTATATGAACTCAATCATAAAAAAATGATAGTAAAATCCAGGACCCTGATATACTAATTCTCAATGCATGACCGCCAACAATATATTTTGTTAAATGAGATCACATTTAGTTTAGTTACATTCAAAGATTAGATTATAGAGATGTTGCAGCAGCAAATAGTAACAGAATCATTTAGAGAACAACAGAATAACTAATTAACATGACAGCAACATAAACACTTAAGTGATAGAAATGTGACATTTGTTAAAATGTCCACAATGAATGTCCAGAAGCAGTGTGTGCTGCAGCTTTACAGACACAGTCAGGTAATCAGTCCTCACCTGATAAGAAGCAGAAGAACAGAACCTGGTGGATATTCATTCTGAGTTTGATCCTGATGCAGAAAATCATCAAACTGTCAGAGAGCTGCCTCAATATGTCTGTCTGATCAACCAGGAAGATGGAGACGCTTTAAGTTAACATTACTTCCTCTTTCTCTCTTCCTCTTCCTCTACTTCTCCTTTTCTCTGTTAGCAACATGACGATGACGATGATAATGATGGTTGAGGTTAACATTAATGGTGGTTTGGACAGCCAGCTGAAGGAGACAGAGGCTGGCTCAGCAGAGCAGCATCAGGTGAGTTGATTAGCTCAGCTGGAGTGAGTTGACTAATCCCCATCTCTTTGTCTACGTTCACACTGCAGGCCTTAATGCTCAATTCCGATTTTTTGTTTGGTTGTTCATATTACACTTTTAAACGTGTCCTGTCTGCAGACTGCGATGTGAACAGCTCAACGCTCCTGAAGTGACTCAGTTGATCATTAATGACGTCACGCACAGAACGGTGTTTAGGGAACATGGCAACAGCAACAGCCAGTGAAGCTACTGGTCGTCTCATTTATTGTCTAATGGTAAAAACAGTGTGTGAGCGGGTGATGTTAAAAAGGAGGAAGAGGAGAAAGACAATGAATACTTTAATAATGTCTGGGTTAGGGTTAGGGTTAGGTCTTGCTGTTTAATGTGTGTAAATGTTATGTTATGTATTGTATGGATTTGGAAATATCAGATTCAATGCAACTTGTGCTGTTCACATTGTCACAAACTAATCAGATATGGGTCACATTAGAGCAAATAAATTGGATTCAGGTCACTTTTAACTGCAGTGTGAACGTAGTTTTGTCTCATTTGTTAAACATCCATATATTGCTTAAAAATGCTAAATATGAGGGAAGTGGTAAAGTGTTACCATTGTATTTAAAAATCATGAATCAAACAAATTAAAGGAAGCAATAACATGTTCAGTAAAGCCTTTGTGCAGAAACAAAAGAATATTTATATCAGTAATAGATATGTTGGCTTTGTGTTCCTCTTTTTGCTGAGTGCAAACTTCCTTACTTCTACAGTGTGTGAGAAAAACATCAGAATCAAAGTGTCATGGTGGTTGTCACATTGTTCATCACATCATAGAGTGCGTTTACTCCCATTCATTTGCTTCTCAAGGTTTCTCATGAGCTTTAAAATGTTTTGCACACTTCTTTATTGCCGTTGTTTTGTTTTGTTTTTTAGAATAGTGCAGCTAGTTCTTAAATTAAGAAACATAAGACGTGAACAACGGTGAATGATGTGCATTTCCATCAATTTCTTTTAAGTGAATAAAGAAGGCTCTACAATCCATCATTTATTCTGGGAACCTGGTGGAAGCAAACATGTCTATTACTTGATTGTGTGGGCACATTGCCAAAAACTAAAACTGGAAATAGTTCCTAATATCACTTTTTCAAATGGCTCCCTCGTTACTGGAATTCCAAGGTGCCGACCCCCTCAGTAATGTAAAGGTCATGTTTGTTATTATTGTGACCATTATAACATGTATGTTGAGGTTATCCTTTTATGTGTAATCTTGTTCATGTTGGTGTGCTGCTATGCCTCCATGTGTGTAACAAGCAGAGTGAACATCTATTTATAGCTTGATAATGTGCCCTTAAAATATTAGAAGATCCATTACTTTTGATTGTCAGGAGAAAAACTGATCCTGTACGAGCCCCCAGTCGTGGTACTTCCCCTTTGTGAAATAACAGAGGAAGAGACAATAATACAAAAACCAAAGAAACTGAAGGAGTCGAAATTGAAGTAGAAACACTGGTTCATTTTCTTCTCAAAACAATACTTCATATCATCACCATAATGTTGGTGTGGATGGGACAAGGTGGCTGAGCCAAAAAGACAAAAAATAATAAAACAAAAATAGGCCTGACTAATTTCTACCTCATAAAACAAAATCATAAAAAGATCTGATTAATTCATCTAGAACATGACTTTAAAAACAAATACACAGTAGCCACCAAACAGTAACCTAGTGTTTCTGCATGAGTGAAAACACAAACTTACCCATTGTCCTCCACTTCCCACTACGTACCTTTTTCTAGTACTAATTTATTGGCAGCTTCCTAATATTCATAACAAGTTTGTTCAAACAATGCAACACAGCTCAGGCAGGCAAAGAACAGCACAAAGATAAAAGGAAGTGAACTCTGAAGGTTGGCCCATTTTATTAAAATCCTCTGATGATGATTGGCCAGCTGCATATCTGAGGGAACATATAGGCTGTGTCTCAATTCAGGGGCTGCATCCTTGTAAGGACGCGGCCGCGTGCTACTGAGGAACCTCAGAAGGATGCATCAACCGTTGTGAAATGGGACGGTCTAGCCTTCGAAGCATTTCCTGGTTGCGTCACCAGCTGCGTCACCAGCTGTTCCCGCCCATAAGACACGAAAGGCACACACAGAAGAATAAGACAAACAGAAGAAAGAAGAGGTGGTGGTGGTTGGAGATGTTACATATTTTTATTATTTTTTAGTTATTATAGTATCATATAATTTCATTATTATAACAAATATTTAAAATACTACTCATGTTATTTTTTTTTTTTAAAGAAAAAAAAGAAAAGGAAACGGATATTTATCATTGCCACCCAGTGGATGATGCGCAAAGCAACACTGCTTGACCCAAGATACCGAGGGGACCACATGAAGCCACCTGAGCTAAGTGTTATAAAAGCAGAACTGGTAGCGGAGATGACGGCGGCAGCAGAAGCAACACGTGAATGTCTTTTGCACAGCACATTTTTGAGTGTTTAATTAATTATTAATCTAAATGATTTTGAATTTTATTGTTTTTAGTATAATTCGTTTCGTTCGTTTAAGACCTTGGTTAAGATAATTTTATCTTGCTCAGCCTATTACATTATTTTTTTCATTTTTTATTTTATTAATTTGTTATTATTTATTAAATTTTTTTTATTATTGTAAATCATTTGGAATTTTAGTAGTGTTGTATTTAATAATACATATTTTGTTAATAGTTGTAAATTGTACATCATTTTCTAATAATAATCTGTAAATAGTTATTTGTGATGTATTTTTTGTAAATAGTTAAATGTTAAGACTGCCCCCTTGTAGAGTTAAGTTTCATCCTTTGCTAATAAAAGAAAATATTAGAGAAAATATTAAATCCCTTGTTGTTCCTGAACAGTAGCACTTTATGCCGTTTGCTAATCCTGTTATAAATTATACTTAAGTTGTAAATACTAAATGGAAAAGACAACGTGTAACAATTAACAATATTTTTTATTTTATAACAATAACATATAAAAACATAAACATTTATTAACAATAACAACCATTGTTCTTTTTGCGGGACTGCACATAGATATATATGGAACGTCATGTTCTATAGATATCTATGGGACTGAACAGCGGCGCGCAAAGGATCTTGGGATATATAAGGCCGCTAAGGATAGTAGCGATGCATCCTCAAAAACAGGGAAAACAAGGACGCATTTTGAGGCTGCGTTTGAGCATTCGTTTGAGGAGTCTTCGAATTGGGACAGGCCTTGGCGCGGCGCTGTGACGTAACCGCCCTTAAAATGCGTCCTTACAAGGATGCAGGCCCTGAATTGAGACACAGCCATAGACAGTCTGCACAGGTAAAAACCAAACATGTAACTGACACCTGCAAAAGAAAAACAGGGAAAGAAGAGAGAAAGAAAACAGGAAAAATACAAATAAAACAAGCACTTGGTCTCTGCCTTGCACATAACATAGTGTCAAAATGTGTTTCGCAAAATTTAGGACGTTTTTAAAAAAATAAATTATGACATTTGAATTAAGCATTTCTAATGTGATACCCCAAAATGTACCTAAAACAGGTTAACAGAAACACAGTGAGAGATATCTTGACTGTCACTGAGCCTTGGTGATAAAAAGGTGTGTTCCTCTATATGTAAAACTACCCAGTGCCAACTTCCTCATTTCTAAAATGCATCAGGCAACCTTCAGAATCAAAGTGTTTTGGTGTTGTTACAAAAAATGTGTTTGCTCCCATCAGTTTGCCTCTCAATGATTCTCATGAGCCTTAAATTTATTTTAATTAATTTGAACTGGTTGGGGGAAAAGATTCAGTCAAGAAAACAGTAAAAGCAAACTTACCCTAGCTACAGTTTGGTGAATGTAATTCAGTCACTGCCAGTTTTCCAGATCATCTGTGTTGTTAAACTGCTTCAGTATTCTAGTTGGACCTGCAGTCTGTGTTTACCTGACCAACAACTATCACTGATCAGTCAAATCACTTTATTTAGAGTAAAACCATATAACCTTAGCAGCTGCAGCGAGCCTGAATGAGCAATGACTTGTTTAAATGCAGCCACTGAAACTTCAGAGACCTTATTTATGTTCAGTGTTGGTTAACCACATGAGGCTGTTAGGGTTAGGGTTAGTTAAATGTTGAAGCTGTCTGTGTGTAAGTGTCTTTTTCAATTCTACCACTAGGAGGCACCAGAGTCCATTTTAAATGTTACATATACTGGCTGTAAAATGACCCACTGTGGTTGACAGATGCTCCTACAGTATTGCTGCTGGAAGTGCAGTGAAGTTTAAGCACTTTATTGTCATTGTTTACATATATATATATATATATATATATATATATATATATATATATATATATATATATATAATATATGTATATTATATATATATATACATATAATATACATATTATATAATATATAAACAATGACAATAAAGTCATATTATACATATTATATAATATAATTGAGTGTAAAGAGTTATGACATGGTGATAATAGGCAATCCTGTTTTTTAATCGAAGCTTGTGAAGCGCAGTTTCAGGAGCGGGAACACACCCCAATTACACCCCTTCCGGCTCCTATATAAACCAGCCTAACCCCTCTTCCCCCTCTTTCACTCTCGTATTCGAGTTCCCCCAGCCCCCCCAGCCCCCCCCCCCCCGCCCTCTCTTTCTGTTCTTCTCTCCTTTCTCATAGGTTCCAAGGGGGTCCTCGCTGCCCGGGCGCAGCAGCGGATCCTTCATACGGCCTCCCCACACCGCATCAAGAGCACAAACGATTCATTCAAATCTTGTTAATTTGTCAAACGTATCTCATTAGTGGTGTGGTCCTTGTTCGTGAAATAATATGTAACGTTTGACATATTTATGAAGTTTTAGTTAATTTACACCATGTTTTGTGCTATTTGGTCATTTGCATTAACTGCTATAAAAAAAGAAAGATTAAATAGTGGTTTGTCCCGTCCATTCCCTCATGGACAACACTGATGGACCTTTAGCTTACGTCCATGTGACTCTTTACCGTCTACTTCCTGCAAGACTCCTAGACGGGACTATAAGGCTTTTACTGTAAACGGCTGCAGTGACAAGATGAACAATTTGTTAACAATTGTGCAACTGCCTGCAAAAGTAGGACAGCAGTAAACGGTAATTAGGCATTTAGTTTAGCAATATATTTACTGGCTTCTGCAACAATAATACTGCAGCCAGTATGTTCTACTTTGAAATTTACATCCCCGTGTAGAACATCTTTTTTTTTCTGGCCAATATGATTTGGCCCGATTGTGGTGGTGGCATGTAATGCAGTGTCAAGAGGTCCTGGTCCTTCCACATATTTGTGAGATCAGGTGAGACAGATTCCACCCCACCTAAAAACCTGTGTGAGTGTGTGATCTTTGAATCTGAGGAAGAGGAAGGGCTAAAAAAAGCAACCCAGTCTCACATCAAAATGTATCATAGCTACGTTGGTCCACAGTGGAAAACGTACTAGTTTTACAATGATGACTCAAAAATTGTGAGGTGGCTACATTTCTTCAGCCATTCCTTTTATTCTCTTATTAATTGCCATGTATCTTATAACTCCACTGACATATTTTGCCCAACATACCCGCTTTTTTGAACACATGCCTACTGTTGTTGTGAGGAATAAAGACAAAAAATAGGACTTTGAAAAAAATCCCATTTAGATCAGAAGGATATCCCAGTGACATCATGTGTTCCCATGATCTTCTTACATTTCATTCAAAAACAAGTGTTTCATTACAGGAGGTATTTCACTTGACTTCATCTGAGCCTTAATTATTTCAGATAGACATTTTTATGTGTTGCTGTCTTGACCGTGGATGTAGCCGCCATTTATTTCCTGAGAGGAAACAATAAAGTATCTATCTATCTATCTATCTATCTATCTATCTATCTATCTATCTATCTATCTATCTATCTATCTATCTATCTATCTATCTATCTATCTATCTATCATTAAACTACTTCCATTAACCTTTGTAGTGTAAAATTTTTGTGATAATTACTAACAAAGAACAATGTTGTATCTGCCAAAAAGGTACTTGATTGTGACTATTATTTGCTAAAGATGATCAAATTTGAAGGCATTATGTTAAACAAAGAAGTGTATGTGATTCTGCAACTACTGAGTGAATAAGTACTTTATGATTGAATAAGTATGAGAAACCACAATATATGTGATTATATATACCACACTTTTATATTATTAGTATTAGTACTATAGAAAAGAATGCAGTAATAAGAGTAATTGGGTAATATTGAACTCAAAGAAATCTGTGATAAACATTGCCCACACAGCTAATACCAGCTGTGGAGGATAGGGGGCAGCACCCAGTAAGTGGAAAAGTACAGAACTTGAGGCCGAGAATGATGTAAGCCGAAATCTCCTAGAGCGAAACACCTGCTAGCATAGAAACAGAAGGAATAGCGATAAAAGGTGTTTTAGGGCGTCTTTAGGATAGGCGCCAAGAACGTGAGTTCAAGTTGAAGTGAAAGAGGGTGCGAAGAACGCGAGTACATGTTGGGGGCGGAAAGAAGCGGATTGGTTGAAACTCACTCTACCGAGGGAGGGGGTCGAAACTTTTCTTCAAGGGTCAGCAATATAGACAGTATAAAAGAGACCCCAGGTTTTAGCTCTTTGTGTCATTTATTCATAGATCCTGTCTGTGTATTTTGGCTCCGGGTTTTGCTGTCGACAATAAAACTCTAACTGCATTCAGCTGGACGACTCCTGGTGACTTTTTGAGTGAATCTTTTTGGAACTTCAAACATTCTCCGAACGACGAAATACTTAGAATGATTTAGAGACGACATAAAGATAAGACTCAACACCTTCTCTTTCTCTCTAACATTCTTGAGAAATAAGTCATCAATCAGTTGTGTAACTTTCTACATAACAATCATTTATTTGATGATTTTATGATTTTCAGTCAGAGAGAGACAGCACTAGTGAAAGTCAATAAAAAGTCATTAAGGGTGACCCTCATTTACAATGACATCGAGACAATTGCAAAGATAGAAATAGAAAACAACCGCAAAAAAGATAAAATAGAATACAATTATACAAAGCAAATACAAGTAGGTGTTGGGATATTTAGGATCAAATTTTTAAAATGTCCAAAAGATATAAATCTATTTTAAGAAGTCAGCTGTGTTAAAGCTAAAAGCAGTTTTTACAAGTTCAGACCGAACTTGTAGAACTCGTGAAGTAAAAGCCAGTCGGTAGATCAGGTTTGGTAATGTCCATCTGGGTGATAGAGGGGTTATGAACAGTAATGGGGTAATTTTCCTATAAGAGCTTTACAGAATACAACGATGTGTACCATAAACATCTCCTGAAATAAATCTTAAGTTCGAGTTATCAACAGTATTAAGAGGTTTGAGGGTTGAAGAGGATGTGTGTCTATAAATGACATCACCATAGTCCAGGACTGACATAAAAACTGGGACAATTAGAGATAACCAACTTTTTGCTTGATTAAGTACACAAGATTATCTATGTGGAAATTGAATGTAAGTTTTTCATCTATCCAGGTACTGAGATATTTATATTCTGTGACTCTCTCAATCATCGCTCCATTAGTAGTAGAAATGCTGAAATCATTAAAGTCCCTGTAAAGTAAGAATAAATATGTGTTCTGAGTTTGACATACCACAGAAAAGTGTGTTCTTAACCACCCTGCCAAATGTGAATGATTAAAAAAAAATAAATCACCAAATATATGAAATTAGGCTTCAAAGTTGTGTAAAACTCAGCCTTTCTCTGCTCCCAAACGCTGTGGGCGTTCCCGCCGAGTTCGCTGAAGCCCCGCCCCCTACCGAGTGTCACCTGTCAATCAAAGTCACCACCTCTACCCTAAACATCTGAGAGCTTTCAGCTGCTAACTCGGCGGCTAGCTCAGCGACTAGCTTGACAACTAGCTCGGCGGCTAACTCGCAGTTAACTGTAGACTGTACTAGTAGTGTGCGCTGAATGTATTTATACCTCTACAGCAGCAGGGGCGGGTTTATGCTAATATGATTTTCAGACCCGCCCACTGAATCCTGAACACAAATGTTGAAACACAGTTTGTGAAGCCTAGCTCCACAATTCAAATCTAAATGGTTGAAATGCTTTCATGCCTTTTTTAGAAATACATTTATGACCTATTTAATGTGTTTAGAAGAAAATATCTGAATTCACTTTAAACAGTCTTTAAAGACTATGGCTCTGGTTCTGGAAAATAACATGAACTTTGTTTGTCAGCATTAACCACAGGTTTTAGATCTTTAAGAGCATCTTGCAAAATATGAAAGGAGCGCTATAGAAAATCAGAAATATAATACAATAACTGTGTCATCTGTGTACAGATGGGAATAACAGCTTGCCAAAGATGAAAAAATGTTATAAAAAGTGAAGAGAACTGGACCTAAAATGTAACCTTGTGGAACATCTTTTGTTACTGGTAAAAACTCCACTGACCATCACATTCTGTTACAGAGAGTGGAACATTTAATTGTATGAAAGGAACTGCGTTAAACTGGTTTAAGTCCTATTTATTAGGTCGATCTCGGTTTGTAGATGTTAATGATTAATCTTCCATGCAGTGTGCAGTGTCGAGGTAGATGGCTGTCTATTTAGAGCCTTGTTCTACCTGAGGTTTCTTCCCATTAAAAAGAAACAGAGTTGACTCAAATTGTAAACATCAAATGTTTTGAGGACAGAATGAACATTTCAGAATAAGAAAGTAAAAAGTTGTTGAACGTTCTCAGAAACATTAATAGATGTGTATCATCAGCATAGAAGTGAAGAATAGCACGTTTATAGTTAATATCTGCTGATTAAGCAAAGAATAAAGAAAGAAAGTAGAATAAACTGGAACCTTGCAGCACATGTTAACCTGCTCAGTACAGAATCCAGATCCAAATCCAAATATCACATGTTTGCTGTCTCTGTGAGTGTAGAGTAGATTTGGTCTGGATCCATGTCGGCTGCATCCAGACTCTGGTAGATGTTCTCGTAGACATTGTCGTCACTCATGGAGCCTGAAGGACAGTTCTCATAGTGGACAGAAGGACGGTTCTCATAGTGGACAGAAGGACGGTTCTCATAGTGGACAGAAGGACGGTTCTCATAGTGGACAGATAACTGAAAATAAAACAGGAATAACATCAAACCTAAAATACAGCAGTGAGCAGTGATATTTTAGTGATAACAACTGAACAGGCCAGAGGTCTAATAACAGTAAATGTGATTTTATTTAATTCTAATTTTGTGCATATTCGTGAAATAGTTGCAGACATGAGATTGTTTATTACTAACTACAAAAGAGAGAAGAAAGCTCCCAATGCAGGAGTCTAATATTAAACCATTTCTGTGACTGTTAACTTACTTTTATTGTCAGATGGATTGTGTTCCTGATCCACATCATCATTTTCATCTATGACAATGTTCTCCCTTATACTTTTGGGTCTTTTGCAATGTGGATTCAAATCTTTTTTCCAAAATGTTAAATTGAGGATATCCTTTTTAGAATCTAGCATATTGACGTTATGACAGCTATAGGTCTGCTGTTTTGCTAGGATGATGATTTATAACAGACTGTGCAGATTTGTTCTTAACTGTCCCTTCACAACCCATCATTGCACAATGTCTAAAAGGCTTGACCTGCCCTCTCCTCACATAATAAGATGGCATCACTGGCTGTAATTTATCTTTAAATGCTTTTATTTCAACTACCCACTTTATGCAAAACAGTTTCTGGTCCCCTTTTCTTCCACTCACCACTTAAGACACACTGTATGCTCTTTATCTCGGTACCTACAGTCTCAAAGACCATATAAAAAAACCCTTTATGTTTAAAGCTCCATCTTAGTGGAGGGTCTGATTCACTAAGATCCCAAATAAAGGGTTTCACAGTGCAATAGATTGCACATTTAGTTTGTGTGCGTTTTGCAGGTGATCTACTAAGAATAACTGTAAATGAAAACAGGTGCAGACAGCAGTATTTAAATGAGGGTTTTGTGTCTTAATGGAGAGTTTGGACGAGCAGAAAGCTGCAAGCACAAAATGAAATGTGATCATGTTCTAGTGGAAGAGGTTAACTAATATATTGAGTTATAGCAGTTGTATTTTGTGTTTTTGTATTTCTTTAATGTTTTCTGTTTGTTCTGATGATGGTACTGTTTACTTGTTTTGTCAATTTTCTTGTTAACTGTTTTTGCTTAACTGTGTTGTATTTTGTTGTTAAGGACCTTCTAGAAAACGAGATGATCCATGTCATTCCTAATAAAAAATTTCAGTGAAATATTTTTTCCTGAAATTGGCTCTTGATGAGTCAAATGAGGACAAAGGAAGTATTTTTGAATTGAATTAGATATACAGAAATAAAGAAAGTCACCTCCTTGTTTCTGCTGTCTGAAGTTTCTCTGGTGTTCAAACCAGAGTTCCTCATCATCTTCAGTTTGTAGACGAGCAGCAGAACAAAAGCAGCCAGCAGAACAATCAGAGACACACACAGAACCACAGGCCAGTTTGTTTGTTCAGTGGTTGGAGCTGTGAACAATGGAAACAAAATAAAACAATCAGATACTAATATGTAAATCTTTCTATATATATATATATATATATATATATATATACCAAATGTTTAGATACGAAAACAAATAAAAATATTATTGTCAGCTGTATCTTTCTAATAACTCCATTAATTAGATCACATAAATCAAATTCTAGCTTTAACTTTGGTTGTTTGGTTATTAATGAAAACAAGAACCTACATGCACTCACCAGAAGGTACATAAATTAAGAATAATCATTTTCATGATTTTCATTATAAAACTCACCTATAACAAAGATCTGGACCCATTGGTATGAATCTGGAGACAAAGGTCTGCCGTAACCACACTTGTACCATCCTGAGTCTGACTTCTTCAGCTGTGTGATGGTCACATACAGTCCATGTTCAGATCCTTCTCCATATTCAATACTGTATCTGCCACTCTGAGCTCTGTTATCTGCTGTTTCAACCAGGATGTCTTCTTCTTCATTACAATTATCCTTACAGAAGAACTTCCTGCTTCCATAGTCAGTACCAATGCATCCATGTGTGATACTTCCTCCCTCAGTTCCTGCAGGGACGAAACTAGTTTTTTCCCCCAACGGTGCTTCTAAAAGATGAACAATCAACAGTTAGTGTCTGTACTTCCTGTAAGATGCTGCAGTCTGATCACAATATTTCTTGCTTCACATTCACACAGATCCGCAGAGTCACACTGGGAGCTGCCCAGTTCAACCACAGTCTGACTGCTGGATACACTGAGTCAATACATCATAAACGTCTCACAGTCTTCACACAGTTTAATTACATTCTATCTGACTTCATTTATTCTTATGCTTCACAATCATTAAATGGGATGAACATAGTAAATATATCAGGTTTTGTGACTTTCAGTAGAAACTCACCATCTGTAACTATGAGGTCAAATTCATAGTAATCATCTGGAACCAAAGATCCACCCAAACCAAATCTGTACAGTCCAGAGTCCGACTTGGTCAGCTGTTTGATGGTCACAGTCACAGTTCTTCTTCCAGAGGATCCGTCTTCATATTCTATGCTGTATCTAACGCTCTGAGCTGTGACATTATCTGTGTTGATGAGAATGTTTTCTTCTTTACACACTCCTTTACAGAAGAACGTGGTGTTTCCAGATGAAGTGAAGGAGTAAGTCAGTGAACCCCGTCCTCCTTCAGCTCCAACATAAAGGTCTACTGCATTGACGAGCCCAGTGTTTCCATCCTGCAGTGCTGTTGGAAAGATGAACAGTTGTTACATCCACTGACATTACTCTCTCTTTTTCTTTTTTTCTGAAAGGGCTGTCTGTTTCAGGCTTGGCCTGCTCATCTCTACCTGCTGGGAACATCACACCGGACTCCCATCTCATCAGTGGCACTATATAAACCCCTTGGAACCAGAGCTTCCTGCCATTTGGCCACAGAACTGCATGTTGTGCTGGTTTATTGTTTTGGCCTTGGAGACGCCAAAGTCCCAGTAGGCTTCAGATTTTCCTAACATCACATTGTGATTGATATTTGTCAATAAACACAACACTGAACTATTGAAGGTGTTTCAGCTCCCCTTTTTCATCCTGTGGATCTGCCCAATTTTACTATGGTACCGTCCGGGTATGGCTCTGTTTAGTTTTAAAAGTTTTGTGAATAATCCTACTTTGAAACAGTTTGATAGTTGTAGCAAGGATGACCTATGTGAAATTGCTGCACATTATGATATTCCTGTGTCTAAGTCATTAGTTAAGCGGGAGTTAAGGCTGTTGTTCTGAATGGCTTGATTGGTAAAGGTGTGTTCCCTATAGCAGGTTCAGAGCAGCGAGCTCCAGCGGATGACTCTAAAGCCCGATTTCCACCGGGTCCGTCAGCGGTAATCAATGAGTGTATTTCCACCAGGAGCGTGTCAGCAACGTCCCAGCAACGTCCCAGCAGCGGCTCTCCGCGCCGCAGCGCTATCAATCCGCACAATTTCTATTTTTCACGGACACGTTTCTAACTCGCGACAAGCTCAACAGAGCAGATTGCACCAGACAGGAAGTCAGACACAGAATCGTAATAATAAAACTTCCGTCCCCTTTCAAAATAAAACACAATGAGCAGATCACAACCTCACATCCACATTACGTCATAACCGATGGCCCCAAGTCAGCAGTCAATCGATCAGAGGGTCTCGTTTCACGTCCGAGAAGCAAAGAAACCAGTTGTTTCTTGTTGTTGACTTTATACACCCAGTTCACGGGATCTCACGGTCTTGCGATTATCTCGTGATCTCACGGGAATACTGCTGGCTCGCAGGACACCGCTCTGCTGCTGTAACGCTCCCGGTGTGAGTTGACGCTGGGCAGAGGACGGAGCTAAACTGTGGCGCAGCTGTAACGTGCCGCTGACGGACCTGGTGGAAATCCGGCTTGAGGATGGCTCTGAAGCTGTTGCAGTGGTGACTCTGGACGCATGTCACCCTGAAGATGTGTTGAGTCCTGCCGCTGCTGCTCAGCCACAAAGGCAACATCACCCCCCTTGCTGCCAGTGTTTGAGCCAGTCTCTATTGACTCTTCCCCCTTTACTAATGTGGGTGCCTGTTTAAAAGGTGAGCCTAGCTCATCTTGAACCCGAAGCAAAAGAAAAAGCTCTTAAAGAGGAGCAAGAGTTCCAGTTAAGCTGCTGTAAGCTTGAGGCTGAAACTGCTATAAAATTCATCAGTTTGAGTTACAGTCTCAAAAGAAAACTAACAAACCTTCCACTATCTCTCCTTCCTCAGCTTCAACCTCCAGCGTTTGATGTTACCAAGAATATTGCCCTATTCCCTCCATTCCGGGAGACTGAAATTGAAGTTGGTTGGTAAAGCACAAGAGGCCTGTTCAGCCCTTTCTATTGAGGATAGTCTTCAGTATGAAATTAGGTGCCATACTTGGGGCTTATGAGCTGGTACCTGAGGCATAAAGGCAGCGTTTTCGTAGTTTGAGGAAGACTGCCTATCAAACATTTGAGTTTGCAAGAGAAAAGGGGATACTTTTTAATAGATGGTGTCTAGCAAGCAAAGTTACTGAAATCAGCTCACTACGTCTTTGTTTCTTAATGGAGAGTTTGGACGAGCAGAAAGCTGCAAGCACAAAATGAAATGTGATCAGGTTCTATTGGAAGAGGTTAACTAATATATTGAGTTATAACAAAAACTAATATTACCAGAAAAACCGACATATGGGAGAGTATTAGTGACAAAGTCAATGCTGTTGATACACACAACGTCCTGTGTGTATTCTGTCATTGTGTCTCCATAGTAACAGCCGGTTAATACCTGCCCTTCAAAGGTTTATTTATAGACGCAGTTAGCATCAGAAATATTACCTTCAGGTTTGGTAAATCACAATGTGTGTGCTAAATAACATTTTTTCCTTCCTGTATTTTGCACACTGGGGTTAAAATGTCTCATATTACATTCATTACGGTAAACTACTAATATTACATTCATTATGGCAAAATTAGATGTGTCTGGGTTTTGTTTACTATATATGGTGATAATGATTCTCACTTTTCTTCCTCATCTGAAAATATGAGTTGAGAAACACATAAGGGAGGTGTCATTTTATAATAAGGAACATGTTGCTGTTTCCTGTGTGTGTGGTTGTAGACTGCTGTATACAACCAGGAACTAACAGAGGCTGCTGCTCTCAGTCTAATGCATATAATGTTATAGGTTGAAGCCCACTTGCAAGTGTTTTGAATAAGTAACTGTTATGACCTGACTCAAGTGGTCACAACAAAAGGGAGACATACCATTACTTAAATAATGAAGTGTGAACATCAGTGGCATCAGTAATGTATGAGCTGGGTGATGGATGAGTGAATATGTGTGTGTGTGTGTGTGTGTGTGTGTGTGTGTTGTAAAGGTACAGAAACCTTTGCAGAACAACGTGGAAAATGATAGAGATATAGAGATGTTGCAGCAGCAAATAGTAACAGAATCATTTAGAGAACAACAGAATAACTAATTAACATGACAGCAACATAAAAACTTAAGTGATAGAAATGTGACATTTGTTAAAATGTCCACAATGAATGTCCAGAAGCAGTGTGTGCTGCAGCTTTACAGACACAGTCAGGTAATCAGTCCTCACCTGATAAGAAGCAGAAGAACAGAACCTGGTGGATATTCATTCTGAGTTTGATCCTGATGCAGAAAATCATCAAACTGTCAGAGAACTGCCTCAATATGTCTGTCTGATCAACCAGGAAGATGGAGACGCTTTAACTTAACATTACTTCCTCTTCCTCTCTTCCTCTTTCTCTCTCTCTCTTTTAATTGGGCAAGTTGTAACGGTTCCTTCATGTCAGCTAGTACTGGTCATGCTTCATGCTATCCAGAGACACAGAGAGTGGAAACAGCTGATCAGATGTGTGACTTAAACATTCACTGCATCATTATTTCAATAGATGTGTTTTTATCACCCATTTTATGCATAAAGTTCACTTCAAGTGAGCAAAAAAGAGAAGAAGAAGAAAAGAGTGTGTTCCGCTTTCTTTGCTGATTGTAAAACTTCCTTATTTCTAGAATGGGCCAAACTGTCCTGGTGGTTGGCACATTGTTATTTCCAAATTAAGAAACATATGATGAAACACTGCAGTGAAGCTGAATGACCAATGATCTGTATGTTCAGTGATGGTTGACCAAAAGCTGCAGCAGAGTGACTTTATCTCTTTCCAATCACCACAGTAACACCAAGGCCAACAGATCAGTGAGACTGATAAATATGATGATCACTTCTCCAGATCCTCTGTGCTGCAAAGCTGCTGTGCTGATCCACTTTGACCTGCTGTGTGTCTGTGGTCACCTGACTTCCTGCTTCAATAAACGGTCTGTTAATTGAATTTCAAAGTAAAGCTGACTTTGACTCAACCAGCCTGTCTGAGTGTCTGCATCAGGGTTCTGCTTCCTGTTGCTTTACCTGGTTTGTTACAGTACAAACTGGACAAATGTGGACGATCAACATGTCTGCCATTAAAATGGAATGATAAAAACTTAAATTAATTGTATGATTTAGGTGGTCAGTGTTCAGAATTAATCAATTCCTTTAACTTTATAAGTTTCCCATAATTATCACATCATGATTACAGGCCAGAAAACAGGTGATGTCAAACAGGTAAAGGTACAAAGATGAGCAGGTCAGATTAAGAAGCTGCAGCATTCAAAACCATTTGAATCAAATGTTGAAGCTCTCTGTGTGTAAGTGTATTTTTCATTACTACCACTAGGAGGCACCAGAGTCAGTCACCACTTTGTTACAGTCAGCATGCTCACTGATATACTCACAGGTTGAGCTAATTTACCCTGGTTACCCATCTTCAATGTTCACAGTGAATTAATCTACATTTATCTGACATTTGTTAAAATGTCCACAATGAATGTCCAGAAGCAGTGTGTGCTGCAGCTTTACAGACACAGTCAGGTAATCAGTCCTCACCTGATAAGAAGCAGAAGAACAGAACCTGGTGGATATTCATTCTGAGTTTGATCCTGATGCAGAAAATCATCAAACTGTCAGAGAACTGCCTCAATATGTCTGTCTGATCAACCAGGAAGATGAAGACGCTTTAAGTTTACATTACTTTCTCTACTTTTCCTTTTCTCTGTTAGCAACATGATGATGACGATGATAATGATGGAAAGTTGATTAGCTCAGCTGGGGTGAGTTGACTAATCACCATCTCTTTGTCTCTGCAGTCGTGGCTTGACTGGAGCAGGCTGCACACGGTAAGTGGAGTTGTATCACAGCTGAGGACAAGAACCCTAAGTTTACCTTTGTGTTGTGTTTAAGTTTGTATTTGGTGCAGACGTGTTTGAGTTCCAGGCAGCATCTCACAGCACAATATATTGACCTCTTTACATGCCATATAATATCCCAGGAGATATCCAACAATGAAGATTAAATACAAACACACAGCATCAACTATATGAACACAATAAGTGTAATATTAATGTGTATCAGTGGTTTCATGATGAAGCTGCTGTGAAGGCTGTTTGACTGTTATAATGTATAAAGCCATTTTATTAATGCTCAATATTTATAATAAAGTCTTATATGAATACATATTTTATATTGTGATAACAGTTTTACTATATTTTCGTTCATCATATTTTTATACAGCAACAAACACTTCTGGGTGTCAACAAGAGTTAAAACCATTCATTAAAAATCCATATATTGCTTCAAAATATTGGGGAAGTTTTAAAGACTAGTGCTACCAATATATTTTAAAATTAGATGTTGAATAAAATATGTTAAGTTAAGCCTTTGTTCAGAAAGAGAATAACAGAACAGTGATCGTGACTTTCCCTGAGCCTCGGTGACAATAAGCAGTGTGTTCCTCTTTTTGTAATAGTAATGCAATAACTGCTGAGTGCAAACTTCCTTATTTATAAATTGCATCAGACAACCTTCAGAACCAAAGTGTACTTGTGGTTAACACATTGTTTACTTCACTAAACAATGTGTCAATATATATATATATATATATATATATATATATATATATATATATATATATATATATATATATATATATATATATATATATATATATATATATAAAAGGCAAATACATCTGATTGACAAGAGCCGTGACACTGTTAACACAATATATATATATATATATATATATCCTCAAGAGTCAGTGAGACTTGAAAGTGTTGAAATATCAAACATGATTAATTTTTCACAGGGTTTTAATTTAGAAGGTTAAATGGAAACTTATACCTTCATGTTATTATCTTTAAATTATGTTATACTGCATTTACTGCCAAAAGCACATTGTAAGCTTCCTGTGTGAAAATGTTCCCAACAGGTACCATCAGAGGTGAGCTGTGGGACTCGGTCACTGTAACTGTTCATTGGACAGAGGCAGAGAGGGAAAGCTCTTAGGGAGAAAACGTAGATCAGGATTCTGCCTTCAACTCTTAATTCTCAGCAGAGACTGAAAGAAACTAACTAGAGATATGATGAATTAATCCTAAATAACTGTTAGGGTGATGAATATGAGATGATTGTGACACATGTGGCTGTATTTACTGTAACATCACAGACTGTACTATAACAACAGAGATTTTACTGCATCAGCAGAGATTTTATTAAAGCATCAGATATTTTGGTGGAATATAAAACAGCCAGGTACATTGTCTCTGAACATTTAATACGTTCAGTATCAATATTTTCACATCATGTTGAGAGAAAATGTGATTCAGCAATGTTACATATCTGCTGTTGTAATTTAGTCAAATATGAACATAATTTGTAGAACACAGAGTTGGTTCAAAGTGTAGAAGAACAATATCAAACAACATCTACAGTTTAAAGACAGAATGAACATTTCAAAAAGAAATAAGTTGTTGAACATTCTCAGAAACATTAATAGATGTGTATCATCAGCATAGAAGTGAAGAATAGCAAGTTTATAGTTAATATCTGCTGATTAAGCAAAGAAAAAATAAAAAAAGTACAACAAACTGGAACCTTGCAGCACATGTTAACCTGCTCAGTACAGAATCCAGATCCAAATCCAAACATCATTGTTTGTTTGTTGTCTCTCTGACTGGAGAGTAGGTTTGGTCTGGATCCATGTCGAATGCATCCAGACTCTGGTAGACGTGATCTTCACTCATGGAGACAGGAGGACGGTTGTCATAGTAGACAGGAGGACGGTTGTCATAGTAGACAGGAGGACGGTTCTCATAGTAGACAGGAGGACGGTTCTCATAGTAGACAGGAGGAGGGTTCTCATAGACGACAGATAACTGAAAATCAAACAGGAATAACATCAAACCTAAAATACAGCAGTAAGCAGTGTAACAGAACAGATATTGTGTTCTTCTTAGATAATTGTTTGCTGATATTTTAGTGATAACAACTCAACAGGTCAGAGGTCTAATAACAGTAATTATGATTTTATTTCATTATAGTTTTGTTCATATTAGTGAAGTAGTTGCAGACATGAGATTGTTTATAACTAACTACAAAAATAAAATGTCTGCCAACAGTTAGAGTTAACATGAGACATCCAGAGTTAAAGAAAGTCACCTCCATGTTTCTGCTGTCTGAAGTTTCTCTGGTGTTCAAACCAGAGTTCCTCCTCATCATCAGTTTGTAGACGAACAGCAGAACAACAGCAACCATCACAATAATCAGAGACATAGATGCAACCAGAGGCCAGAAGTAACCTGGAAGAGAGACACCGGAGACGGCTGGGAAGGAAGAGAGAGAGAGACATCTAGTGTATAGTTTAATAGACTGGGATCTTTTGTTTTGTATTGGAAGCTTAAAGGTTCTCTGTGGAGTTTTTGACCATAAGTAGCTTGTTTTTACATGTGGATCTACGTTGTGAACATGTGGTTGATGTGATACAATCCTACCAGTGGTTTCACATTATCTCACTGATCTACAGGATGCAGGAATGTGCCCAAAAACGCAGTAATGTACCAATAAAAGCAGGAGAGAAGAAGGCTGCAAGCAGTCCAGGATTTGAAATAATCAGTTTGCAAATATTTTATGACTGAGGGAACAAGCTCAGCACTTGTGTTGGACCTAAAGGACACACTCAGTGTTGAGAAAGTCATCCAGTTTCAGCACTGGCATCCCTCTTTAGCCTATTCACAGTTTATATACACAGTCTACTGCTGTGCACACGGTGTGCATGTGAACAAACAGTGTCAGGATGCTCTGTATTGAGTTATAATTCTACAAACTTCTTACAAAACATTGTAAATGTAAAAATGTATATCATAATGTCTCATGTATAATGACAGCGCTCATGTCTCTTTAATAGTCTGATGGTCACTTTAATGCTGTTCATTTCATATGATCCCTGACCATGTTGTTTATGTTAATTAGTGATTTATTATCATGCCTTCAGGATGTTATTTATGTTACAGTGCAGTGACAGCACTGTAACAGGGGCCGTCACACATTTCTTTAACTCACCATCTGTGTGTATTATGTCAGCAGTAGTAATGACAGAGATGTGCCTCAGAGCTATGAGGATTATATTTTGTTCATGTATACATCCTTGTACTGTTTATCATTGCATGATATTAATATTTACATTGTGTATTTCATGTCACATTGTTATGTTCAGCATTATTGTATAAGCTTAATCTCTGTATATGTTTACATTTGTTCCCTTTTGTGTAGTAACCACATCTGCAAAGGAGCATCCAAATGACCAGCAATAAATGAGTGGCATGCCAGTGATTGTGTTTGTGTCAATAACCGGATTAATTGACGTATTCACGCCATTACTGTTCTTACCGGACAACCTGTGAAGAGTGCAGTAATATATAGAACCAGCAATTAAGGGTTCTTTAAGTTATCCTACCTGAGGTCACATTTTTGGGATTCAGTAAACCAATACCTCTTTTACACTCAGCATGTTTTGGTGAGTAACACTGAATATAAATATAACCTTCAAAGTGTCAACATGCTCAATAATAACGGGCATTAATAACATCATCAGTATTTTCTGGTGATCAGCTGGTTAAAGAATGAAGGATGAAAGTGGAGATGTGAGAAAAACATGAATAAAGTGAATGAAGGAGTTTGTGTGATTTTAGAGAGGTTTATATGTGTGTCATCACCAAATAAAGTGACCAAAATATCAGAACATAAGAGCACTGAGCTGCTCTGAGTAATCAGACAGCAGACCACGAGAGATCCTGACACCATGATTTTAGAGCCACCATTGACTGTATATAAATATGGACGACGTGTCTCCACTTCCTGCTGCTATTCAAAGTTTTTTCATCAGTTGGAGGATGTGTTGTTCCACATACAGCTGTATCTTTCTAATAACTCTGACCTTAGCGCTCCTCTCACTGCCATTAATTACATCCCACCAATCAAATTCTAGCTGCAACTTTGGTTGTTTGATTATATCTTGTCATTTCCATATTTCTATGATTCTATGATTTTAGACAAAAACAAGAAGAAATCCATTATAATGTTTCTTTAAACATTCATATGCACTTACCAGAAGGTACATAAATGAAACATTTTTCATGATTTTCATTATAAAACTCACCATCTACAACAATGATCGGGAACCAGTCGAATGAATCTGGAGACAAAGCTCTGCCGTAACCACACTTGTACCGTCCTGTGTCCGACTTCTCCAGCTGTGTGATGGTCACATACAGTCCAGATGTAGATCCTTCTCTATATTCAATAATGTATCTGCCTCTCTGAGCTCTGTTCTCTGCTGTTTCAACCAGGATGTCTTCTTCTTTTTTACATTCATCCTTACAGAAGAACTTCCTGCTTCCATAGACAGCAGCATTGCATACACGAGTGACACTTCCTCCCTCAGTTCCTGCAGGGATGAAATGAGTTTTTACCCCCAACGGTGCTTCTGAAAAGATGAACAATCAACAGTTAGTGTCTGTACTTCCTGTAAGATGCTGTATTATTGTCACTAAATGGTGCTTCTGAAAAGATGTAACCACATCTGCAAAGGAGCATCCAAATGACCAGCAATAAATGAGTGGCATGCCAGTGATTGTGTTTGAGTCAATAACCGGATTAATTGATGTATTCATGCCATTACTGTTCTTACCGGACAACCTGTGAAGAGTGCAGTAATATATAGAACCAGCAATTAAGGGTTCATTAAGTTATCCTACCTGAGGTCACATTTTTGGGATTCAGTAAACCAATACCTCTTTTACACTCAGCATGTTTTGGTGAGTAACACTGAATATAAATATAACCTGTTTACAAGAAAACTGCACAGGGAACCTTTATCTAACATGAGATCTTCCTGTTGAACTAAACCCTCAAAGACTTTGGTCTGGATGTTTGTTGACTTGTCATGTGTTTACATCACATGTTAATAATCATCTTACATCATGAGAAATGTAGGATGTGTTTAAACATTAAGCACGATTATAATAAGGAAGTATATAGTTCTAGGTGCTGAAACACATGTTAGACAATCTTGTTATTCTTGTAAGAAAAATATTTGACTGTTTTAAGAGGACGTTTAGTTGCAGAGAGACAGTGATGGACAGATGGACAGACATGAACTGTCCTGTACCTGCAAACTTCTCTGTGGTTTCAGGGAAAGATGATGAAGGTGTGAAGCTTCCTGAACTGGAGATTAAACTCTGTGTTGTTGCTGGTGTGGAGGCTGATGGGACTGATGTTGGAAAAGGTCGGAGAGTCCAGTTTGGTTCTTCAGTGGTTGGATCTGTGAACACTGAAAACACAATGAAACTATCAGATACTGAATCAATAAAGCAGAGGAATGAGATGCTGCTCTAGAAAGAAAGATCATATTGAAACATCGACCACATACACAAGAAAAATACAGCATTAAATATGTTAATGAAGTAAATGATTAAGAACATTTGAAGGTGGTTTGTTCTACTAATCACAACTTATACCACTGTCAATTTATTTTTTGTTACAAACAAGTAAGAAAATAACATCACTGAACAGAAGGTGGACAGAAAATTAAATATAAAATTCACCTTTTACAGCAAAGATCGAAAACTGTGACGGCAGCTGTATCATCCTGTTTACATGTTGTTTTATTGGGGCTGTCAAAATGAACGTGTTAACGCAAATTCATCTTATAGCTCATCAACAGTGTTTTTGTTTTATTAATGTGTGATCAACGCACACACGTTGTGTTTGACCCTTGCCCCCGCCTGTAGTTTGGACATAAGGAAGCGATGCAGCAGTAATGTTTCAATCAACAAGTAGAAAAATTCAGCTCCAAAGCCCAGCAGATGTTCATCCACAAGACCAAAGTTATTTATATTATGGACTAGGTTGAGTCTCAAATACCAATCACTCTACAAAGACAGACGACACTAGGTGTGTGTATGTGTGTGTTTGTGTGAAGAAGTGCGTGAATGTAACTAGTAACTGATATCATAACTAACAGCAGATTCTTTTTATTGGGTCAATAATAATAAACATACATTTGCATAAAGCAGCATATGTTTCCACTCTCATGTTAATAAGAGTATTAAAAACTTGAGAAAATATTCTTTTAAAGTACATTTAGAAAAACTTTAAAAATGTATTTGCAATAAATTGCAATTACATATTTGAATCGATTGACAGCCCTAATTTTCATATTATTTTTTTGGCCATGTTTTCCTTTCTTGGACAGTTGGTGGCAGAGAGGCCAACAGGAAACATGGGGAGAGAGAGACATGGGTATGACATGCAACAAAGGTCCCTTGCTGGACTCTAACCAGGGACGTTGTGGGTATATGATGTGCTGGAACCACTCGGCTATGAGGACGCTCCCACTTTGTGTTAACATTTGATTATATTTCTCAGTCTGTGTACGACAGTATAAATAAACTGAGCTGACTGTTCATACTGACCATTAGAAGATCCCTTCATAATGTTTACAATGGAAGTGATGGAGGACTAAACCCACAGTCCTCCTTCTGTGGAAACATGGATTTAAAAGTTGATCTGAAGCTAATATGAAGCTTCAGTCAAATCTTCATCTTCTATGTTTCAACGTTACAGTGTTTTCAGTAGCAAAGTCTTTGTGTTACTATACTTCCACCACAGCTCAACAGGGAAACACTAAGAGGGAATCTGATGCTATAAAGACAGTAAATGTGTCAGATATCACTTGATATGAATAACTCAGACTGATGAAGCTCAATAGAAGCTGATCAGCTACTTTAAATGACTGTGTGGAAACACTGTGATACAGTCCTCCATCACTGAACACTGGAAGCACAATTGAAGATCTTTTAATAGTCAGTATGAACAGGAGGAATGATTACAGAGAGGAAAACCTCTTTACTGTTCATATGGACACCTGACTGCTGCTTAACACACATTGGGAAAACTGGGAACACTGGGAACACTGGGAACTGTCCTTTAAAGGATAACTGAATCATGACTTACCTTTGTAACAAATAAATGGTCTGTTCCGGTCACAGGTCCAGTCCCCCCAACGTCCAGAACGGTCGAATTTCATTACCACACAAGCCTCCTTCTTCTCAGCGTTGTTGTTAGGTTCTCCTGAGGCCCAGTACCTAAAGGAGGAGTTACTTCCATCAGACCACTTCCAGTCTCTGAAGAGGCCGATCCAGACAGATTGTCCATCAGTTAGATTCTTCACCTCCTGGTTCTCTGCTTCATTTCTCACAGTGGCCAGGTCTGTGTAGTATGTTCTGCAGTAGCTCTGGGCCTCAGTCCAATTCATGGTAGTATTGATGAGGATAAATTTCACATCTGACCCTGAAAATAGACCATAGTGAAAATCTGTGTTTCCTGTCTGTCACTTTACATGAGTGAAAAAAGATGAATGCCACAGTTTCTGTAACATTTTTGTGTCATTATGAATCCACTGAGAACTGCTCCAATAAAGCAGGCCCGAAGCCCTCTTGATTTTAAGGGGTGTAATAATTTTAATGTAATGTGTTAAATATAGATGAGTCATCATTTAATTCATTTGTGTGATAAAAACAACACATTTTATGGGCTCTTTGGAGTGCTCTCTCCTTATTGCTCAAGCCAGAAATCAACAAAACATTGGGGAAACACTGATTATACTTGCTTGCATTAAAATGGCTGAGCTACTATGTGGACCACAGGTGGCTAACAACTTTAAGACTGTACCACTGCCCAACAACACAGTGAAAAAGAGAATCGACAGAATGGAAGGAAACGTTGAGAACACACTCGTCAAAAAAATCAAGACAGGCCCGTTTTCAATCCAGCTGGATGAAACTACCACTGTGGCAGAGGAGGAAATTCTCATTGTATATGTACAGTACATTGAGGAAACCCAGCTGAAACAAGACATTCTTATGTCTGTTAATCTCACAGCCACAACAAGAGGAGAGGACATTTTCAGTGTAGCTGATACGTACTTCACAAAGCACAATATTCCCTATAAGAATTTAGTTGCATGCTGCACAGATGGAGCCGCTACAATGATGAAGAAAAATAAAGGCTTGTAATGGGAATTCCTATTATTTATCTTCTGTCATACTCAATCATAAGCATTCACTCTCTTAAAGATTACCTTGTGCCAAATGAGTAAGGAGAAGGCGCCCCAATGCTTAGTGTTTCACATACATATGAACATGGAGGCACACATTCATCCTTATAGGCACATCAGAGCCACTTTGCCTCCTTTTCTTACCCCTTTGACTGAGACAGTGACCTGTGTTAATGTTGGAGCTCAATGAGTCAACAGGCTTTATAGAAACTGGCTTCATGACTCTGCTTCACACCTTGAAATGAATGCAGGGATCACACTGATGGAACTGACTATTTCAGCCCAAATCTGGAGGAAACTGAACAGTAACTGGAAAAGAACGGACCGTTAGTGATAACTCTCACCTCTCACAGAAGAGCAGACTGCCTGACGGGTTCGGTCACAACGAAGATCGTTCCATACTCCAGGATCATACATCTCTGTGCAGTATTCAACACTCCCAGAGCTTGGTTCACCTTCGGCCCAATTTGTGAACTCAACCTCTGCATCTCTGTCTGACCACCTCCAGCTGTTCACGTCATGGTACAGTCCTATCCAGGCCGTCTGAAAGCAAGATTTTGTTATACAACATTTGTCTTTGCTTAGCTTAAAGATACTTTGCATAACATTTTCATTCACATTAATTATACGAGTAGATTTCATCTAAAGTGACACATACAGCAAACTGTACATTATTACATAATAATAAACTTTAAATTCTTCTTTCTTGTTTAAATGATTTGCTGTCTTCTGTTTTCAATGGTCAATAAATTTGAGCTGTTTTTTGTACATGAAAGGAGTTATATGAAAAAGCCTTATTAGTCTTATTCATAGTCATATTACTACAAAATAAATTAAAATCATTTTTGTCCATTTTCATGATATTTACACATATTTCACATTTAGCTTTCTGTTATTGCTCCCATATGAAGTCCCACTTAAAACAAAGTCATTGGGTCATATTTACCAAGAAAGTGGAACATTTGTACTAAAATGTTCATCATAGTCTGAAGAAAATGTACTAAAGCAGCAGCTCAGTGTGTGTGACACCTCTCACTTACAGACTGTCATTGTCATAAATGCTAATTTAACAGATACAGAGTGAACAGTAGGGAAAAGTGAATTCACCGCCTGGCCGTCTTCATCGAGGACCATTTTGTTTAAATCCATCATGTCTGTCAGGGTCTTCACATCCTCCATGTCGTCTATCGTGGCCAGGTCTGTGTATTTGTCTCTGCAGTAACTCTGCGCTTCAGTCATGTTCTTCACCTCATAAACAAAGTGGTACTGATGCTGAACGTGTGACGAGACGACACACAGCACTGTGATGACAGACATGCACATTGATTAAACACAACCTGAAAATAACATTACATTTCAGTGTATTCAGGTGTGTCATTACTTTTGTCAGTAAAAGGTTTTTGATGTGAACATAAAAAACTCCAACTATCATTTTGTATTTAGTGTGTCAGTTAATAGAAAAGCACTGTAAAACTAAAGTCATTGTATTGTAGCCGACAGCGTCAGTTCGACTCAGAACATCAGAGTAAATTGGACCAGGTTTGATACAGAGACTGACATCGTCTCTCTCTTGGACAAACAAAGATCCATTAACATTCCATGGAGCAACCCAAAGTGACAAGAACTACATGAAAGTAACATAAGACAGATTTTGGTGTCTCCTTTAGACGTCATAACTTATCGGAGAGACTTCACTCCCTTTTCTACCATCAGATCAGAGTCACACAGACCACTGTCATTAAAGACTGTGTGAAGTGAATTCAGACATTTTCTTCTCAACATATTAAATAAGTCATGAATGTATTTCTAAAAAAGGTGTAAAAAGCATTTCAACCATTTAGATTTGAATTGTGGAGCTAGGCTTCACAAACTGTGTTTCAAGATTTCTGTGTCTGGATTTAATGGGCGGGTCTGAAAATCCTGTTATTAGCATAAATCCGCCCTGCTGCTGTAGAGGTATAAATACATTCAGCGCACACTACTACTACAGTCTACAGTTAGCCACCGAGTTAGCAGCAGGTGGGGAGTTCCGGTCCTCTGAAATAAGGCCAACGCGGAAGTAACTTAAAACTGCATTCTATCAAAAGGCCACCAGGGGGCGACCGTTTTGGTGTGAAAAGGACTTCTAACCTCAATAAACGTTTTCAAAATGTGTTTATGGTCTCAATCGCTAGTTTAAAGCCTTCTTCAATGCAGTATGATGTTCATTTGGGACATTTTGGCCTCCCTGATTTTATATGTGACGATAAAGCAGGGTATGCATTAGGGCGTGGCTACGTCGTGATTGACAGGTTGATTGGTTCACAGGTTCAGGAGATACGTCCATACTACACCACTACACTCCTGTCATCCATTCAGGGTCCCAGGAGCCCTCCACTACATATACACAAAGCCTTTTATTCCCTTTACCAGTGGTTCCCAAAGTGGGAAGGGGGGCGCAGAGCCATTGCAGGAGGAGCGTGGTACGGCTACAGGGCTAAATGAATGAGGCATGCTTAGACACTGCTATCAAAACATAGACAAGTTTTTGACTGGGCTCCCACGTAAACATAAAGCCATACCTCTCAAGTCTCACGCATTGACTGTGAGACACAGACATTTCAAGCAGTTCACACGCTCACACGCCACACCTATCATTTCTCACGCTGAGATCCCACCGCACAGAAATGAATATATTATATACAGAATGTAATCCATACATCCCAACTCTCCCGCATATTGATTGCGGCTCCCTGACGCCCGTAAATGAGATCCAATCTCCCGGAATCTGGAGAGAACGAGCATGAGCGCGCGCTAGAGAGTGACTGTGCGCACGTGTGTGTTTGTGTGACAATCAATGCAGCGTGTGTGAGAGCCCAGAGTCCTTATAGCTCTGTGTTGCTGCTTATTAGACAGCAACCCCCCCCGGAACGGACCTCGTCTGTGTAATCTCAAACCAAACTTTTCATGAAACTTGAGAGCACTGAATATTGAATACTAACAAAGTTTTAAAAAACCTGTTACTTTGAAAATAATTACAGTTAAGGTGGTTTGTTCATTATTGCAGTTTATTGCAGATTAGTTTTATTTGTTTAAAAAAAGATGCAGTTTGTATTAATTACAGTGTGTGAAATAAACTGCAATGGAGTTTGAAATCAAAATAATTTTTGTGTACGGGTGGGGCGCGAACATTTTATCATCAACCAAAGGGGGGCCCAGCAGAGAAAGTTTGGGAACCACTGCCCTATACCATATAGACACTGACCACAGAATGACTGCAACAAGAAACACTTGTTATTTTATAAGATTTGTTCTCTGGTTTTATTTATATAATCTGCTGCTACCTGCATGTTTGCACTATTGTATGTTGTATAATTTGTATGTTTTTAATGGTGTATTGTACTATGTATAGTGTTTGTACTTTTGCTGTACTTTGGGAGAAGCCTAAGACAAATCTCCACTAAAGTGGACAATAAAGTCAATCAATCAGTATATTTTGTTAAATGAGATCACATTTAGTTTAGTTAAATTCAAAGATTAGATTATAGAGATGTTGCAGCAGCAAATAGTAACAGAATCATTTAGAGAACAACAGAATAACTAATTAACATGACAGCAACATAAAAACTTAAGTGATAGAAATGTGACATTTGTTAAAATGTCCACAATGAATGTCCAGAAGCAGTGTGTGCTGCAGCTTTACAGACACAGTCAGGTAATCAGTCCTCACCTGATAAGAAGCAGAAGAACAGAACCTGGTGGATATTCATTCTGAGTTTGATCCTGATGCAGAAAATCATCAAACTGTCAGAGAACTGCCTCAATATGTCTGTCTGATCAATCAGGAAGATGGAGACGCTTTAAGATAACATTACTTCCTCTTCCTCTCTTCCTCTTCCTCTCTCTCTCTCTATCTGTCTCTCTCTCTCTTTTAATTGGGCAAGTTGTAACTGTTCCTTCAGGTCAGCTAGTACTGGTCATGCTTCATGTTATCCAGAGACACAGAGAGTGGAAACAGCTGATCAGATGTGTGACTTAAACATTCACTGCATCATTATTTCAATAGATGTGTTTTTATCACCCATTTTATGCATAAAGTTCACTTCAAGTGAGCAAAAAAGAGAAGAAGAAGAAAAGAGTGTGTTCCGCTTTCTTTGCTGATTGTAAAACTTCCTTATTTCTAGAATGGACCAAACTGTCCTGGTGGTTGGCACATTGTTATTTCTAAATTAAGAAACATATGATGAAACACTGCAGTGAAGCTGAATGACCAATGATCTGTATGTTCAGTGATGGTTGACCAAAAGCTGCAGCAGAGTGACTTTATCTCTTTCCAATCACCACAGTAACACCAAGGCCAACAGATCAGTGAGGAGACTGATAAATATGATGATCACTTCTCCAGATCCTCTGTGCTGCAAAGCTGCTGTGCTGATCCACTTTTGGCGCTTTTCCACTACACAGTTCCAGCACGACTCGCCTCGGTACGGTTCCAGGAACCTTTTCCATTACAAAAAAGTACCTACTCAACGTGGGCGGGGTCGTCATAGCACGGCTCTGCGAAACTGCCATGACTTTGTTTTATACGCAACACAAACACATAAACAATGGAGGACATTGAGGCGATGGTGTACTTGCTGCTGTTTGTGGCTTTTTGTCACACATTAAGCATGAAAATGTAGCCGTATGGCTGTAACGCTGTTGACGGTATTTAAAAATGCCGGGTTTATGTGGGACGGCTCAGGACTCTTCCAGCAACAACTCTTCTGAGCAATCAGCGACCGGCAGTCTGGTGACGTCATATTTAGTATCGGCTTGGCTCGCTTGGAACCTCACCAGAGCAGGTACTAAAAAAGTACCAGGTACCAGGTACTTTCCCTAGTGGAAATGCAAAAAAAACCGAGGCGAGGTGAGTCGTGCTGGAACTGTGTAGTGGAAAAGAGCCATTTGACTTGCTGTGTGTCTGTGGTCACCTGACTTCCTGCTTCAATAACTTTAGATGAGAACTGACAATGTAATTGCAGATGCCCTATCACGGGCACCTGTGGACCCTTAGTCTATTTATTTATGCTGTGTCTCATTTCCATGCTCTCCTCTGCTCATCTCTCAGCTCTTCATCCCCTTAAAATGCTCTTTTGGTACCAAGGCTGCTGGGTTGGTGAGGATGGAGGGATGTGCTGGAGGATGCAGCCTGGAGGGAGTGCAGTACTGCCCATCAGCTATTGGTAATGTATTAACTATGACAGATTGGGACATATTCACAACTATTTTATGTATAACACGAGGTGGAACCTCGTTCTTATGGAGGGGGGTTTTACGACCCCTCCCTTTCTGCTAGCATCATGCAGCTGATTACTTCCTGCAGGAGTTGGCAGTTAGGGAGGGTCGTTAGGGCAAGGTGCTGACACCTGGCTAGGCCTCTACCCAAGGTGATAAATGAGATAAAATCTCATTGTTGCTGTCTCTCTCTCTCTCTCTCTCTCCTAGGCTCCACGCCGCTACAGGTTCTGGGTTCTTTTTGGCGTTTTCCTTTTACACTCAACAGCAGCACACACATCTCACTCATCCATACACTACATTCACAACTGATGCCACTACTCTCCACACCTCATGCTTTTTTGTAGATATGATTGTTTAAGTTATAATAAAACATTTTCATTTGGCACTTTCAATCTTGACTTGTCTCCCCTCCTCGTCACATATGTTGAGCCAGTTTGGGACAAGTGGGGGCTCGTCTGGGATCCAGTATGAGGATTAAAATAGCTTAAATTTGGTCTGTACTGGTAAATTGGCCCGGTTTAGGTTGGTGTGTGCTTCCTCCTCTTGCAGACAATTGTCTTTGGGTAAAGTTATAATAAAACATTTTCATTTGGCACTTTCAATCTTGACTTGTCTCCCCTCCTTGTCACATATGTTGAGCCAGTTTGTGACAACAAGTTGTAACTGTTCCTTCATGTCAGCTAGTACTGGTCATGCTTCATGCTATCCAGAGACACAGAGAGTGGAAACAGCTGATCAGATGTGTGACTTAAACATTCACTGCATCATTATTTCAACACATGTGTTTCTGTCACTCATTTTATGCATAAAGTTCACTTCAAGTAAGCAAAAAAGAGAATAAGAAGAAAAGAGTGTGTTCCGCTTTCTTTGCTGATTGCAAACTTCCTTATTTCTAGAATGGGTCAGATAACCATCAGAAACAAACTGTCCTGGTGGTTGGCACATTGTTATTTTTAAATTAAGAAACATATGATGAAACGCTGCAGTGAAGCTGAATGACCAATGATCTGTATGTTCAGTGATGGTTGACCAAAAGCTGCAGCAGAGTGACTTTATCTCTTTCCAATCACCACAGTAACACCAAGGCCAACAGATCAGTGAGGAGACTGATAAATATGATGATCACTTCTCCAGATCCTCTGTGCTGCAAAGCTGCTGTGCTGATCCACTTTGACCTGCTGTGTGTCTGTGGTCACCTGACTTCCTGCTTCAATAAACGGTCTGTTAATTGAATTTCAAAGTAAAGCTGACGTTGACTCAACCAGCCTGTCTGAGTGTCTGCATCAGGGTTCTGCTTCCTGTTGCTTTAACTGGTTTGTTACAGTACAAACTGGACAAATGTGGATGATCAACATGTCTGCCTTTAAAATGGAATGATAAAAACTTATATTAATTGTATGATTTAAGTGGTCAGTGTTCAGAATTAATCAATTCCTTTAACTTTATAAGTTTCCCATAATTATCACATCATGATTACAGGCCAGAAAACATGTGATGTCAAACAGGTAAAGGTACAAAGATGAGCAGGTCAGATTAAGAAGCTGCAGCATTCGAAACCATTTGAATCAAATGTTGAAGCTCTCTGTGTGTAAGTGTATTTTTCTATTCTACCAGTAGGAGGCACCAGAGTCAGTCACCACTTTGTTACAGTCAGCATGCTCACTGATATACTCACTGGTCGAGCTAAGTTACCGTGGTTACTCATCTTCAATGTTCACAGTGAATTAATCTACATTTATCTGACATTTGTTAAAATGTCCACAATGAATGTCCAGAAGCAGTGTGTGCTGCAGCTTTACAGACACAGTCAGGTAATCAGTCCTCACCTGATAAGAAGCAGAAGAACAGAACCTGGTGGATATTCATTCTGAGTTTGATCCTGATGCAGAAAATCATCAAACTGTCAGAGAACTGCCTCAATATGTCTGTCTGATCAATCAGGAAGATGAAGACGCTTTAACTTAACATTACTTCCTCTTTCTCTCTTCCTCTTCCTCTCTCTCTCTTTTAATTGGGCAAGTTGTAACTGTTCCTTCATGTCAGCTAGTACTGGTCATGCTTCATGCTATCCAGAGACACAGAGAGTGGAAACAGCTGATCAGATGTGTGACTTAAACATTCACTGCATCATTATTTCAATAAATGTGTTTTTATCACCCATTTTATGCATAAAGTTCACTTCAAGTGAGCAAAAAAGAGAAGAAGAAGAAAAGAGTGTGTTCCGCTTTCTTTGCTGACTGCAAACTTCCTTATTTCTAGAATGGGTCAGATAACCATCAGAAACAAACTGTCCTGGTGGTTGGCACACCTCTGTGCTGTGAAGCTGCTGTGCTGATCCACTTTGACCTGCTGTGTGTCTGTGGTCACCTGACTTCCTGCTTCAATAAACGGTCTGTTAATTGAATTTCAAAGTAAAACTGACTTTGACTCAACCAGCCTGTCTGAGTGTCTGCATCAGGGTTCTGCTTCCTGTTGCTTTAACTGGTTTGTTACAGTACAAACTGGACAAATGTGGACGATCAACATGTCTGCCTTTAAAATGGAATGATAAAAACTTATATTAATTGTATGATTTAAGTGTTCAGTGTTCAGAATTAATTAATTCCTTTAACTTTTTAAGTTTCCCATAATTATCACAATATGATTACAGGCCAGAAAACATGTGATGTCAAACAGGTAAAGGTACAAAGATGAGCAGGTCAGATTAAGAAGCTGCAGCATTCAAAACAATTGGAATCAAATGTTGAAGCTCTCTGTGTGTAAGTTTCTTTTTCATTACTACCACTAGGAGGCACCAGAGTCAGTCACCACTTTGTTACAGTCAGCATGCTCACTGATATACTCACTGGTTGAGCTAAATTACCCTGGTTACCCATCTTCAATGTTCGGAGTGAATTAATCTACATTTATATATGTCTCTGCAGTGGGAGGGGGAGGTCAGGGTGGATTGGGGGGGGGGGGGGGGGGGGGTACAAGCTGCAGGACTCTGACAGTAGAGACCCAGGTTCATATCCTGAGTCCTGTGTGTGTTCAGGTTTGGTTCAGGTTAGTGAAAGATGCTACTGTGGCTTCAATGTTCAGAAACACGTCGTAACGGATTTAATGAGCAATTACATAATTTGTATTCATTTTTTATTGGGTGCCAGCCAGAAATTATTATTATAGTCACACAAAGAAAAACAACACAAAGGGTGATAAACCTAAATGTAAACACACTAGTTCATACAACCTTAAAATAAATTATTGGACGAACTCAAACATCACCACTTTGTTTCACAGTTGTTCAGAAATGTATTAACATTAAACCCAAGATACTTTCAACTTCCCAATAAACAAAACCATTTCCACTTTGATGATATTAAGAGTTCATTTTCCAGTTCATAAATGAAACAAAAACAGTCTCTGAGTTCATTTCTCACGTCAATAAACAACATAAAGTAGTTCATTAGCAAACATAAAATAGTCATGTTTGAACCCCCATACCATGTGACGTCACAGCCGTATCTCCCGTTTTGGTGAGGAGATGAACAGTAAACTTCCTGTAAAACTCTCCAACTTTCATAAACAGTTACTCTTAAGCTGGTCCTTGGTATACAAACATATTTTTTCTCCTCACAAATACTTTATATGGAATAACCAGGATATATATTTCAAACGTAAATCATTATTTTTAAAGTAATGGGTTTATAATGGCATACTTCTTGTCTATCAGTTGTTTAACAAGGAGGGTCGATTGTTTACTTATAATGAATTTTCATCAGAGTATAAAATTCCTGTGCTCCCTAGAGAATTTGCCATTGTCTTTGATGCTATTCCATCAGGTATTACAACTTTGTTTTCTTTTACAACCAGACTATCACCAATTATTACTCTTCAAACTACTCAAACATACTTATACATCGGGAATTCAGATCCTTTTTTGAGTGTTAATACTAATAGTAAATGTATAAGGGAACTAATCCAGAGGGATATAATTTGTAGGAGCCATTTCTATGTCAATGTGTGGAAGGTACCAAATTGGGCCAGTAGGTGTCCTCGTGGTGTTGGGTGTACATTTCTGTATAGGTGGGAACTTTCTGACAGGTGTCAGGTGTTGCTAGACAGAGGAGCACACAGTTTTTCGACCGCTCCGGTCTCCGTCACGTTTGTCTTGTTGTCTGTGGCACAGCTGAATGAACTTTATATGCACTGGCAATGGATACTTGCATGTCATTGAATATCCTGGAAACTGTGAGAAATAAAATACGCATCAAATCAAGAAGGAAATCAGCAAGCTGTTTGATGGGGATCCTCTTCAATACATTTCCTTTAAGCGAGCATTTGAGCAAGGAGTGGAGGAGAAGGTCAGCAGAGGTGATTGCTTGTATTATCTCGAACAGTTCACCAGAGGGCAGCCAAGGGAACTGGTTCGGAGCTGCCAGCATATGGCTCCAGTTGCTTTGCTCAAGCAAAACGGCTGCTTCAAGAACACTTTGGCAATGAGTACAAGATCGCCACTGCATACATTGAAAAGATGTTGGCTTGGACTGCAATAAAGGCAGAAGATGTAAATGCATTACAAGCTTACTCTCTTTTTCTGCGTTCTTGTTGTAATGTTATGGATAAGCTGCATTACATGAGGGAATTGGACATTCCAAGTACCATGAGAGCTGTCATGTCTAAGCTGCCATTTAAGCTGAGAGAGCGATGGAGGACTGTTGCACATGACATACTGGAAGCATCTGAACATAGAGCTGTTTTCAAGGATCTGGTTGCGTTCATTGAAAAACATGTCCGAATACTATCTGACCCTCTATTTGGTGACATTCGGGATGCACCTTCTGGACCATCTACTTCTAAGGTCAGCAATAGGATGAAGTCACAACCAGTGAGTAAGATGAGAGGAAACAGTTTTGCTACCACCATTGCACCAGTGCAATCAGTTGAGAACTCCAGAGGCTTAAAGGTAGATTCACTTGCACATGGCTCTGTAGTGAAGTCAACTTGTGTGTTTTGTTATGGAAGTCACTTATTGGAAGGATGTCAGCAGTTTGAAAGGAAGAAACATAGAGACAAAATAAGCTTTCTAATGGAAAAGGAGCTTTGCTTCGGCTGTCTAGGTGCTGGGCACAGGAGTCAAGACTGTGACAAGCGTTTGACCTGCAGAGTTTGTAGTCAAACCCACCCCAGTGTGCTTCATATTGACAAAAGGGACAGAGGTAACACAAACAGAAAGTATTCAAAGGAGCCTGTATGCAACATCACAGCATCTCATAAAACTTGTGGTCATACAGGGGCTGGAGACGATCGCTGTCTTCTTTCCATTCTCCCAGTCCAAGTTAAATCCATCAAGGGAGACCGTATCATAAACACGTATGCATTTTTGGATCCTGGCAGTACAGCCACCTTTTGTTCAGAACATCTTATGCAAAGGCTCAATCTTGCTGGTAGGCGAACCAATTTTCTCCTACAAACTATGGGACAGGAAAGGGTTTTCCCAGCATATTCACTATCTGGCGTGGAAATAGCTGGTTTGGATACTAACCTTTTCTATAAACTTCCTGAAGTACTCACCCAGAGGAAGATGCCTGTAAACATGGACAACATTGTGACAGAAGAGGATCTGGCAAAGTGGTCCTACCTTGCAAAGGTAAAAATTCCCAGCATAAAGGCTAATGTGGATTTGTTGATTGGAAGCAACGCTCCCAAGATGTTGGAACCTTGGGAGGTCGTAAATAGCCAAGGGGAAGGCCCGTATGCTATAAGAACAGCACTGGGATGGGTTATTAATGGCCCTTTGCAAGGAAACGGCAGCAGCTTGGAAGCTGAGGTCCCGTCAGTGGTTGTCAACAGGATTTCTGTGAGCAGACTGGAAAAAATGCTGAGTGAGCAGTACAACCATGACTTTAATGAGAGAGCTACAGAGGAAAAGGGGCTCTCAAGGGAGGACATGAGGTTCATGGAGATTGCTGAAAAGTCTGCAACGCTCAGAGAGGGTCATTACAGCTTGAAGTTGCCCTTTAAGAAGGATGATGTGTCTCTGCCCAACAACTTTTCTGTCGTGAAACAAAGGTTACTTGGTCTGAAAAGGAAGTTCCTAAGAAATGAGCAGTTTTATGAGGAGTATAAAATATGCCTCAACAGGATCTCGACTATCAGAGGAGCCACTAGAACTGCACAATGGCGGTATGTGAGCTCTAAGGAAAATCCTGCTGATGTTGCATCCAGAGGAATGAGAGTTGGAGATTTCATTCATGACCATGGGTGGATTGAGGGTCCAAAGTTCTTGTATGAACCAGAAGAAGACTGGTCAGCAAACATGGTAGAGACTGCGATAGCAGCAGATGACATTGAGGTCAAGAAGGAAGCCATGGTGAATGTCATCAATGTGGAGGGTTCACCTGATGCCACTGGGCGGCTAATGGCCTACTTCTCAAGTTGGATGAAGCTCAAGGTATCTGTTGCCTGGTTCCTTGAGCTGAAAGGCATTTTGCTGGGAAGATGTCGCAGGAAGAGTGAGGCAGAGGCATCCAATACCAGCAAGCTAAGATCAGACAGGCCAAAGGGACAAGCTTTGTCAGCGAAGGATCTTTTGGAGGCCGAGCTTGCCATCATTCAGTACTGCCAGCAACAAAGATTTGGAGAAGAGATTGCTGCGCTGTCATCTGGGAAAGCTACTGTGAGCAGACACAGTGTTCTCTACAGGTTGGACCCATATTTGGATAATGGGCTTCTGAGAGTTGGAGGACGGTTGACTAAGGGCTCTCTGCCAGAAGAAACTAAGCATCCACTTCTCCTCTCCAAGGATCAACATGTTGCTACTCTCATCCTAAGGCACATTCACAGGCAGCTTGGCCATAGTGGGCGCAATCACACGCTGTCCACACTGAGAAGGAATTACTGGGTCACAAGTGCCAACTCAGCGGTGAGAAAGGTCATAACAGAGTGTGGTTTCTGCAGGAGGTATAATGGAAGAATGGGGGAGCAAAAAATGGCAGATTTGCCAAAGGAAAGGATTCTTCCTGATTATCCACCATTTACCAACGTTGGCATTGACTATTTCGGACCAATTGTTGTGAGCAAAGGACGAGGCACAGTCAAACGCTATGGTATGGTTTTCACCTGTTTAACCAGCAGAGCGGTCCATTTGGAGGTGGCTAACTCTTTGGATACAGATGCATGTATCAATGCTCTGCGTCGTTTCATCTGCAGGAGAGGTCAAGTTGCTCATATTCAGTCCGACAATGCAACCAACTTCATTGGAGCAGAGAGAGAGCTAAGGGAGGCGCTCGCATCGTTGAATCATGCACAAATCCAAGGAGCTTTGCGGAAGGATGGAATTAATTGGAGGTTCAATCCTCCAGCAGGTTTGCATCATGGTGGAGTCTGGGAGCGTGTAATCCGCATGGTGAGAAGGATTCTGAGTTCAGTGCTTCAACAGCAGAGACTGGATGACGATGGACTTCAAACAGTAATGTGTGAAGCTGAAGCCATCTTAAACGACCGGCCCATCACCAAACTCTCAGATGATCCAAACGATTTGGAGCCGCTCACTCCCAATCATATCTTGCTCATGAAAGGAAGACCATCCTTACCACCTGGATTGTTTGAGCCACATGATCTATATGTAAAAAGAAGATGGAGACAGGTCCAGTATATATCTGACCTTTTCTGGAAACGATGGGTACGGGAATACCTACCTCTGTTGCAGGAGAGGCAAAAATGGAACCAGGAAAGGAGGAATCTTAAGCCTGGAGATATTGTGGTCATAATGGATGCTACTGCCCCACGAGGCTCCTGGCCACTAGGAAGAGTCTTGGAGGCTTTTCAGGATAAAAGGGGACTTGTGCGTTCAGTGCGTTTGCAAACAAAGTCTAGTATCATTGAACGTCCTGTGACAAAGCTTTGCTTACTTTATGAGGTTACAGATTAGCAGGTCAACTCAATTCCTTTGTATGTGGTACATGAAAGTATTTTGTAAAATGTGTTCATGTATTATTTTGATTATGGCTCCATGGTTTGCATTTAAAATAAATAATTGTATGTCTGGTATCCATTAAAATTAGGGGCTGGTATGTAGGAGCCATTTCTATGTCAATGTGTGGAAGGTACCAAATTGGGCCAGTAGGTGTCCTCATGGTGTTGGGTGTACATTTCTGTATAGGTGGGAACTTTCTGACAGGTGTCAGGTGTTGCTAGACGGAGGAGCACACAGTTTTTCGACCGCTCCGGTCTCCGTCACGTTTGTCTTGTTGTCTGTGGCACAGCTGAATGAACTTTATATGCACTGGCAATGGATACTTGCATGTCATTGAATATCCTGGAAACTGTGAGAAATAAAATACGCATCAAATCAAGAAGCTGTTTGTTTCACTAGACACAAGTTATAGTCGTGCAGTATCCAGCGCGTCGACTACTCTTAGCCTGTCTATGCAGCCCCTCAGTGGCTTTAAGTTTTAGGTTTAGCCGCTACATAATTAGTAAACCTGCTTCTGTATTTGTCTGGAATAACTTGTACTTTGACATAGACTGGAAAAAGCATGGTTATTACCCAGAACATGTTTTGTTTCAAATAAGGTGTGAGAAGTGTCTCTGAAAATATTACACAGATGTTATCCAGTTAGTTCAGCTGCTGTAAAGTATAAGTTAAATGTTGACCCGCTCTGTTCCTTTTGTCACCATACAGATGAAACATTAAGTCATCTTTTTTGGGATTGCTCCTCTAGTCAAACCTTTTGGTTTGATCTCAACCTCTTTTTAAACAGAAAATTAAATATTAATTTCAAACTGGCAATTGAATGTATTTTATTTGGTATTTTTGATAAGGGCATGCCTACAAAGAAATTGTTTATTATCAATCTCATTTCTTTATTAGCGAAATATACATACCAGCACATTTTCAAAACAGAAACCCAACCTATCTGTGTTCATTTCCTATTTAAAATCATATCTGGACACACTGAAAAACTGCACAAACTGTAAAGCTTTGAAAACTAGAGCCTTATGTAATGACTTTGATTTGTGAATTATTGTAATTAATTTTATTTTTTTTCTATCTTTTTATTTATTTATTTAGTTTTTTTGGATTCAGAATTTATTATTGTTTTTCCTTTTGTTGTTTGCTGAAACGTTACCCCGAGCATTCCTTGTTATTGTTGAAACTTTAAATTGTACAAACCTTTGTATAAATAAAGTTTTGAAGAAAAAAAAAGAAACCCTGCTTTATCTACAAATATAAAATCAGGGAGGCCAACATTTCACAAATGAACATCATACTGCATTGAAGAAGGCTTTAAACTAGCGATTGAGACCATAAACACATTTTGAAAACGTTTACTGAGGTTAGAAATCAAGTGAGAAGTTGGTGAATTCTCCATTGGCTTGTATAGAGACGGAAGTCCTTTAGACACCAAAACGGTCGCCCCCTGGTGGCCTTTTGATAGACTGCAGTTTTAAGTTACTTCCGGGTTGGCCTCATTTCAGAGGACCGGAACTCCCCGACTTTGTTTAATACTAGTACTGCTACAGCAGGACCTTTACTTTGAAATGCAACTGGACAGGAACTGGAGAGAACTACAGAAGGAAGTAGCTTGACTGTATGTGTGTGCAAAGCGGAAAGTAAATAAACCAGACGGCATGACCGATGCTCCTGAACAACTGTTCACCTCATTTCATTAATATAGACATATAGTCACAACAATGAGTGAACCCCCATACCATGTGACGTCAGAGCCGTATCTCCCGTTTTGGTGAGGAGATGAACAGTACTCGTTAACCAGCCAGCGATCTGTAACTCTCTCACGTCCAGTTTAATCCTTCCCGTTAACGTCCGTCGCTTGTGGAGAATTGAGCTGAACGAGGGACTAAGCTACCTCGACTTTCTCTCTAACTTTACCGCAGTTTGTGGACTGTTTCACCGGCACGTCTCACGTCCTCTGACTCCGGTGACTGTTTGTAAGAAGGCGCCATGAGACGCTGTGTGACGTCTTTTACAGAGACATGCGACGCTTTGCAGGTGCAGCTGAGTGAATAGACCAAATCACTCCTCACATGACCACAGATGTTCTTTTTATGTGACAGCAGCTTTATTAAAGGGAGGAAACTTTATGTATTTATGTTTGTTAAGAGGAGGAAAAGTATTGCACATACATTAACATTGATCGTCTCTGGCCTGCAGTTCAGCTCTCTGCCACCGGGGGTCGATGTTGCTGCATAACAGCAGAATCACCTCCAAGTCTGAGATTAGTGGTTAAAGATGTGAGTCCATGTTTGTGTTCACAGGTGATCTGCCTCTGCTGCTCTGACTTTTATTTTTATTGTTCAATTTTATTTTGATGAGTAGATTTTTGTCCTGATCTGAGGTCTGTTACTCACAAATCTGCAAATGTTATGTAAATTCAAATAAAATATAAAAATGATTTGTCATGTCCACAAATTCTTTCATATAAACAGTTTAAAAAGCAATTTTACCCAAATATAATCAACTATAGATGAGTTTAAAGTAACCAAATGTTTGTTTAGGAAGCTGAACACACAAAGACCTACAAAAGATGAACAGAATGAAGTTACATTAAAATAATGTAAAATCTTTAGTCTCACATAATCAGACTTTTGTCAAACTCAATTTAACTTTAAAATTAAAGACTGAAATGTTTAATTAAAATAGTTCATTTCAGGGTTTTTGTTCGATTTTATTTATTTGCACATATATACAGACGACATGACCCAGATTATAGAAATAAAACAGATGTGACAGGAGACCCACTGATATAAAGGATCTCCAAAAATGTAAAAGAAAAAAAGGAATAAAAACCCTCAATTAATAAATGAATCATTATTTTTTATCATTAAGTAGAAAGAAGATTGATGACATTAAGAAACACACAAATTGAGCAGAAGAGTTCACCAATACAGCCAATATCAATCATATAAAAATGAAATGTGTAATATATAAAATATATTTTTTTAAATAATTAAATATCAAGAATTTAATGTTATGACAATTTCTTGACAATGTTCCAGATAAAGTGAGTTAATGTGTGCACATCTGTACATCACAGTATCTGAAGGAAACACTGGCTGTTTTTTATTTTTTTATTTGAGAGTCGTGATGTCTGTCTGATGTTTAGAGAATGAATCAGCTGAAACACACACACACACACACACACACACACACACACACACACACACACACACACACACACACACACACACACACATGCATCCTTTCTTTTCCTCTTTCTGGCTCTCACTTTCTCACACACACATTTAAACTGACTCTCAGCTCTGCTGCCCCCTGGTGGAGGATTTACTGTGAATCAGCTGAGTTCACACTGACAGAGAAACAGCTGATCTGAATACTGATGAAACTGTTTGTACTTGTACACTTTGAGACAGGCCTTCAAATGTCTGTTTGAGGGTTAAGATTTGCTTTTTAGAGTTAAAGGAAATGTTCACAATTATCCAGCCTGTCTTTTTTGTTACTATACATGTTTTAAGACACTGGACAAATAGTGAACTCATCCTTTAGGATTGGCATTGGGGTTTAGATTCAGTTTAGGGTTGGGTTTAGACATTTAGCTCTCAAAGTCAAGATCAGGGTCAGCGGCTCGTACATCCACTGTGTCAATAGGTGCGTTTATAATATTCACTCTTTTTATAGCTCTGTTTTTACTCTCTACCAACTCCTGAGGGAAATATCTGGTTCTTTAGCTGCTAAATGTTCCACTATGTTCACCAGCTGCCAAATATATATATATATCCTCAAGAGTCAGTGAGACTTGAAAGTGTTGAAATATCAAACATGATTAATTCTTCACAGGGTTTTCACTTAGAAGGTTAAATGGAAACTTATACCTTCATGTTATTATCTTTAGATTATGTTATACTGCATTTACTGCCAAAAGCACATTGTAAGCTTCCTGTGTGAAAATGTTCCCAACAGGTACCATCAGAGGTGAGCTGTGGGACTCGGTCACTGTAACTGTTCACTGGACAGAGGCAGAGAGGGAAAGCTCTTAGGGAGGAAACGTAGATCAGGATTCTGCCTTCAACTCTTAATTCTCAGCAGAGACTGAAAGAAACTAACTAGAGATATGATGAATTAATCCAAAATAACTGTTAGTGTGATGAATATGAGATGATTGTGACACATGTGGCTGTATTTTACTGTAACATCACAGACTGTACTATAACAACAGAGGTTTTACTGCATCAGCAGAGATTTTATTAAAGCATCAGATATTTTGGTGGAATATAAAACAGCCAGGTACATTGTCTCTGAACATTTAATACGTTCAGTATCAATATTTTCACATCATGTTGAGAGAAAATGTGATTCAGCAATGTTACATATCTGCTGTTGTAATTTAGTCAAATATAAACATAATTTGTAGAACACAGAGTTGGTTCAAAGTGTAAAAGAACAATATCAAACAACATCTACAGTTTTAAAGACAGAATGAACATTTCAGAATAAGAAAGAAATAAGTTGTTGAACGTTCTCAGAAACATTAATAGATGTGTATCATCAGCATAGAAGTGAGGAATAGCAAGTTTATAGTTAATATCTGCTGATTAAGCAAAGAAAAAATAAAGAAAGTAGAACAAACTGGAACCTTGCAGCACATGTTAACCTGCTCAGTACAGAATCCAGATCCAAATCCAAACATCATTATTTGTTTGTTGTCTCTGTGAATGTAGAGTAGATTTCGTTTTCAGTCATGGGGACAGGAGGACGATACTCATTGACGACAGATAACTGAAAATCAAACAGGAATAACATCAAACCTAAAATACAGCAGTAAGCAGTGTAACAGAACAGATATTGTGTTCTTCTTAGATAATTGTTTGCTGATATTTTAGTGATAACAACTCAACAGGTCAGAGGTCTAATAACAGTCATTATGATTTTATTTCATTATAGTTTTGTTCATATTAGTGAAGTAGTTGCAGACATGAGATTGTTTATAACTAAATACAAAAATAAAATGTCTGCCAACAGTTAGAGTTAACATGAGACATTCAGAGTTGAAGAAAGTCACCTCCATGTTTCTGCTGTCTGAAGTTTCTCTGGTTTTCAAACCAGAGTTCCTCCTCATCATCAGTTTGTAGACGAACAGCAGAACAACAGCAACCAGCACAATAATCAGAGACATAGATGCAACCAGAGGCCAGAAGTAACCTGGAAGAGAGACACCAGAGACGGCTGGGAAGGAAGAGAGAGAGAGAGAGACATGTAGAGCATAGTTTAAAAGACTGGGATCTTTTGTCTTGTATTGGAAGCTTAAAGGTTCTCTGTGGAGTTTTTGACCATAAGTAGCTTGTTGATGTTTGGATCTACGTTGTGAACATGTGGTTGATGTGATACAATCCTACCAGTGGTTTCACATTATCTCACTGATCTACAGGATGCAGGAATGTGCCCAGAAACGCAGTAATGTACCAATAAAAGCAGGAGAGAAGAAGTCCGCAAGCAGTCCAGGATTGAAATAATCAGTTTGCAAATATTTTATGACTGAGGGAACAAGCTCAGCACTTGTGTTGGACCTAAAGGACACACTCAGTGTTGAGAAAGTCATCCAGTTTCAGCACTGGCATCCTCTTTAGCTATTCACAGTTTATATGCACAGTCTGCTGCTGTGCACACGGTGTGCATGTGAACAAACAGTGTCAGGATGCTCTGTATTGAGTTATAATTCTACAAACTTCTTACAAAACATTGTAAATGTAAAAATGTATATCATAATGTCTCATGTATAATGACAGCGCTCATGTCTCTTTAATAGTCTGATGGTCACTTCAATGCTGTTCATTTCATATGATCCCTGACCATGTTGTTTATGTTAATTAGTGATTTATTATCATGCCTTCAGGATGTTATTTATGTTACAGTGCAATGACAGCACTGTAACAGGGGCCGTCACACATTTCTTTAACTCACCATCTGTGTGTATTATGTCAGCAGTAGTAATGACAGAGATGTGCCTCAGAGCTATGAGGATTATATTTTGTTCATGTATACATCCTTGTACTCTTTATCATTGCATGATATTAATATTTACATTGTGTATTTCATGTCACATTGTTATGTTCAGTATTATTGTATAAGCTTAATCTCTGTATATGTTTACATTTGTTCCCTTTTGTGTAGTAACCACATCTGCAAAGGAGCATCCAAATGACCAGCAATAAATGAGTGGCATGCCAGTGATTGTGTTTGTGTCAATAACCGGATTAATTGACGTATTCACGCCATTAGTGTTCTTACCGGACAACCTGTGGAGAGTGCAGTAATATATAGAACCAGCAATTAAGGGTTCATTAAGTTATCCTACCTGAGGTCACATTTTTGGGATTCAGTAAACCAATACCTCTTTTACACTCAGCATGTTTTGGTGAGTAACACTGAATATAAATATAACCTTCAAAGTGTCAACATGCTCAATAATAACGGGCATTAATGACATCATCAATATTTTCTGGTGATCAGCTGGTTAAAGAATGAAGGATGAAAGTGGAGATGTGAGAAAAACATGAATAAAGTGAATGAAGGAGTTTGTGTGATTTCAGAGAGGTTTATATGTGTGTCATCACCAAATAAAGTGACCAAAATATCAGAACATAAGAGCACTGAGCTGCTCTGAGTAATCAGACAGCAGACCACGAGAGATCCTGACACCATGATTTTAGTGCCACCATTGACTGTATATAAATATGGACGACGTGTCTCCACTTCCTGCTGCTATGCAAAGTTTTTTCATCAGTTGGAGGATGTGTTGTTCCACATACAGCTGTATCTTTCTAATAACTCTGACCTTAGTGCTCCTCTCACTGCCATTAATTACATCACACCAATCAAATTCTAGCTGCAACTTTGGTTGTTTGATTATATCTTGTCATTTCCATATTTCTATTGAAATGTTTGATTTTAGACAAAAACAAGAATAAATCCATTATAATGTTTCTTTAAACATTCATATGCACTTACCAGAAGGTACATAAATGAAACATTTTTCATGATTTTCATTATAAAACTCACCATCTACAACAATGATCGGGAACCAGTCGAATGAATCTGGAGACAAAGCTCTGCCGTAACCACACTTGTACCGTCCTGTGTCCGACTTCTCCAGCTGTGTGATGGTCACATACATTCCAGATCCTTCTATATATTTAATGCTGTATCTGCCATTCAGAGCTCTGTTCTCTGCTGTTTCAACCAGGATGTCTTCTTCTTTTTTACATTCATCCTTACAGAAGAACTTCATGCTTCCATAGACAGCAGCATTGCATACACGAGTGACATTTCCTCCCTCAGTTTCTGCAGGGATGAAATTAGTATTGTCACTAAATGGTGCTTCTGAAAAGATGTAACCACATCTGCAAAGGAGCATCCAAATGACCAGCAATAAATGAGTGGCATGCCAGTGATTGTGTTTGAGTCAATAACCGGATTAATTGACGAATTCACGCCATTACTGTTCTTACCGGACAACCTGTGGAGAGTGCAGTAATATATAGAACCAGCAATTAAGGGTTCATTAAGTTATCCTACACCTGAGGTCACATTTTTGGGATTCAGTAAACCAATACCTCTTTTACACTCAGCATGTTTTGGTGAGTAACACTGAATATAAATATAACCTGTTTACAAGAAAACTGCACAGGGAACCTTTATCAAACATGAGATCTTCCTGTTGAACAAAATCCTCAAAGACTTTGGTCTGGATGTTTGTTGACTTGTCATGTGTTTACATCACATGTTAATAATTATCTTACATCATGAGAAATGTAGGATGTGTTTAAATATTAGACATGAAGATAATAAGGTAATATATTGTAAAACTAAATTTGAAACGTATTCTTCTAGGTGTTGAAACATGTTGTTCAATCTTGTTATTCTTATTACTGAATGTTGTTATGCTGTTTTAAAAAAGACGTTTAGTTGCAGAGAGACAGTGATGGACAGATGGACAGACATGAACTGTCCTGTACCTGCAAACTGCTCTGTGGTTTCAGGGAAAGATGATGAAGGTGTGAAGCTTCCTGAACTGGAGATTAAACTCTGTGTTGTTGCTGGTGTGGAGGCTGATGGGACTGATGTTGGAAAAGGTCGGAGAGTCCAGTTTGGTTCTTCAGTGGTTGGATCTGTGAACAATGAAAACACAATGAAACAATCAGATACTGAATCAATAAAGCAGAGGAATGAGATGCTGCTCTAGAAAGAAAGATCATACTGAAACATCGACCACATACACAAGAAAAATACAGCATTAAATATGTTAATGAAGTAAATGATTAAGAACATTTGAAGGTGGTTTGTTCTACTAATCACAACTTATACCACTGTCAATTTATTTTTTGTTACAAACAAGTAAGAAAATAACATCACTGAACAGAAGGTGGACAGAAAATTAAATATAAAATTCACCTTTTACAGCAAAGATCGAAAACTGTGACGGCAGCTGTATCATCCTGTTTACATGTTGTTTTATTGGGGCTGTCAAAATGAACGTGTTAACGCAAATTCATCTTATAGCTCATCAACAGTGTTTTTGTTTTATTAATGTGTGATCACTGCACACACGTTGTGTTTGACCCTTGCCCCCGCCTGTAGTTTGGACATAAGGAAGCGATGCAGCAGTAATGTTTCAATCAACAAGCAGAAAAATTCAGCTCCAAAGCCCAGCAGATGTTCATCCACAAGACCAAAGTTATTTACATTATGGACTAGGTTGAGTCTCAAATACCAATCGCTCTACAAAGACAGACGACACTAGGTGTGTGTATGTGTGTGTTTGTGTGAAGAGGTGCGTGAATGTAACTAGTAACTGATATCATAACTGACAGCAGATTTTTTTTATTGGGTCAATAATAATAAACAGACATTTGCATAAAGCAGCATATGTTTCCACTCTCATGTTAATAAGAGTATTAAAAACTTGAGAAAATATTCTTTTAAAGTACATTTAGAAAAACTTTAAAAATGTATTTGCAATAAATTGCAATTACATATTTGAATCGATTGACAGCCCTTTAAAGGATAACTGAATCATGACTTACCTTTGTAACAAATAAATGGTTTGTTCTGGTCACAGGTCCAGTCCCCCCAACGTCCAGAACGGTGGAAGTTCATTACCACACAAGCCCTCTTCCCACCGTAGTTGTTAGGTTCTCCTGAGGCCCAGTACCTAAAGGAGGACTTACTTCCATCAGACCACTTCCAGTCTCTGAAGAGGCCGATCCAGACAGATTGTCCTCCAGCTAGATTCTTCACCTCCTTGTTCTCTGCTTCATTTCTCACAGTGGCCAGGTCTGTGTAGTTTGCTCTGCAGTAGCTCTGGGCCTCAGTCCAACTCATGGTAGAATTGATGAGGATAAATGTCACATCTGACCCTGAAATAGACCATAGTGAAAATCTGTGTTTCCTGTCTGTCACTTTACATGAGTGAAAAAAGATGAATGCCACAGTTTCTGTAACATTTTTGTGTCATTATGAATCCACTGAGAACTGCTCCAATAAAGGACTGTGTCAGTAAAAATAATAATTAAAGACACTGACTATGTTAGAGTTTGTTTGGTTTAACAGCCTCTTCATACGTCTACACTTCTCTCTTCAGACGTTCTGTATCCAGTGGTGGAGCGTACATATGAACATGGAGGCACACATTCATCCATAAAGGCACATCAGAGCCACTTTGCCTCCTTTTCTTACCCCTTTGACTGAGACAGTGACCTGTGTTAATGTTGGAGCTCAATGAGTCAACAGGCTTTATAGAAACTGGCTTCATGACTCTGCTTCACACCTTGAAATGAATGCAGGGATCACACTGATGGAACTGACTATTTCAGCCCAAATCTGGAGGAAACTGAACAGTAACTGGAAAAGAACGGACCGTTAGTGATAACTCTCACCTCTCACAGAAGAGCAGACTGCCTGAAGGGTTCCGTTACAAGGAACATCGTTCCATTCTCCAGTATTATACATCTCTGTGCAGTGTTCACCACTCTTATAGTTGTCTGGTTGGCCTTTGGCCCAATTTGTGAACTCAACCTCTGCATGTCTGTCTGACCACCTCAAGCTGTCCATGTCATGGTACAGTCCTATCCAGGCCGTCTGAAAGCAAGATTAGATTGTGTTATACAACATTTGTCTTTGCTCAGCTTAAAGATACTTTGCATAACATTTCCATTCACATACATTATAAGAGTAGATTTCATCTAAAGTGACTGATGCAGTATTACTTGCTGGTACTAGTATTTCAGTCATTTAATGGTACACACACAGCAAACTGTTAAATTATTACATGATAGTAAACTTTAAATGAAACTTTAAATTCTTCTTTCTTATTTGAATTATTTGCTGTCTTCTGTTTTCAATGGTCAATAATTTTGAGCTGTTTTTTGTAGATGAAAGCAGTTATATGAAAAAGCCTTATTATTCTTATTCATAGTCATATTACTACAAAATACATTAAAAACATTTTTTTCCATTTTCATGATTTTTACACATATTTCACATTTAGCTTTCTGTTATTGCTCCCATATGAAGTCCCACTTAAAACAAAGTCATTGGGTCATATTTAACAAGAAAGTGGAACATTTGTACTAAAATGTTCATCATAGTCTGAAGAAAATGTACTAAAGCAGCAGCTCAGTGTGTGTGACACCTCTCACTTACAGACTGTCATTGTCATAAATGCTAATTTAACAGATACAGAGTGAACAGTAGTGAAAAGTGAATTCACCTTCTGGCCGTATTCATCGAGGACCATTTTGTTTAAATCCACCATGTCTGTCAGGGTCTTCACATCCTCCATGTCGTCTATCGTGGCCAGGTCTGTGTATTTGTCTCTGCAGTAACTCTGTGCTTCAGTCATGTTCTTCACCTCATAAACAAAGTGGTACTGATGCTGAACGTGTGACGAGACGACACACAGCACTGTGATGACAGACATGCACATTGATTAAACACCACCTAAAATAACATTACATTTCAGTGTATTCAGGTGTGTCATTACTTTTGTCAGTAAAAGGTTTTTGATGTGAACATAAAAAACTCCAACTATCATTTTGTATTTAGTGTGTCAGTTAATAGAAAAGCACTGTAAAACTAAAGTCATTGTATTGTAGCCGACAGCGTCAGTTCGACTCAGAACATCAGAGTAAATTGGACCAGGTTTGATACAGAGACTGACATCGTCTCTCTCTTGGACAAACAAAGATCCATTAACATTCCATGGAGCAACCCAAAGTGACAAGAACTACATGAAAGTAACATAAGACAGATTTTGGTGTCTCCTTTAGACGTCATAACTTATCGGAGAGACTTCACTCCCTTTTCTACCATCAGATCAGAGTCACACAGACCACTGTCATTAAAGACCGTGTAAAGTGAATTCAGACATTTTCTTCTCAACATATTAAATAAGTCATGAATGTATTTCTAAAAAAGGTGTAAAAAGCATTTCAACCATTTAGATTTGAATTGTGGAGCTAGGCTTCACAAACTGTGTTTCAAGATTTCTGTGTCTGGATTTAATGGGCGGGTCTGAAAATCCTGTTATTAGCATAAATCCGCCCTGCTGCTGTAGAGGTATAAATACATTCAGCGCACACTACTACTACTACAGTCTACAGTTAGCCACCGAGTTAGCAGCAGGTGGGGAGTTCCGGTCCTCTGAAATGAGGCCAACGCGGAAGTAACTTAAAACTGCATTCTATCAAAAGGCCACCAGGGGGCGACCGTTTTGGTGTGAAAAGGACTTCTAACCTCAATAAACGTTTTCAAAATGTGTTTATGGTCTCAATCGCTAGTTTAAAGCCTTCTTCAATGCAGTATGATGTTCATTTGGGACATTTTGGCCTCCCTGATTTTATATGTGACGATAAAGCAGGGTATGCATTAGGGCGTGGCTACGTCGTGATTGACAGGTTGATTGGTTCACAGGTTCAGGAGATACGTCCATACTACACCACTACACTCCTGTCATCCATTCAGGGTCCCAGGAGCCCTCCACTACATATACACAAAGCCTTTTATTCCCTTTACCAGTGGTTCCCAAAGTGGGAAGGGGGGCGCAGAGCCATTGCAGGAGGAGCGTGGTACGGCTACAGGGCTAAATGAATGAGGCATGCTTAGACACTGCTATCAAAACATAGACAAGTTTTTGACTGGGCTCCCACGTAAACGTAAAGCCATACCTCTCAAGTCTCACGCATTGACTGTGAGACACACACATTTCAAGCAGTTCACACGCTCACACGCCACACCTATCATTTCTCACGCTGAGATCCCACCGCACAGAAATGAATATATTATATACAGAATGTAATCCATACATCCCAACTCTCCCGCATATTGATTGCGGCTCCCTGACGCCCGTAAATGAGATCCAATCTCCCGGAATCTGGAGAGAACGAGCATGAGCGCGCGCTAGAGAGTGACTGTGCGCACGTGTGTGTTTGTGTGACAATCAATGCAGCGTGTGTGAGAGCCCAGAGTCCTTATAGCTCTGTGTTGCTGCTTATTAGACAGCAACCCCCCCCGGAACGGACCTCGTCTGTGTAATCTCAAACCAAACTTTTCATGAAACTTGAGAGCACTGAATATTGAATACTAACAAAGTTTTAAAAAACCTGTTACTTTGAAAATAATTACAGTTAAGGTGGTTTGTTCATTATTGCAGTTTATTGCAGATTAGTTTTATTTGTTTAAAAAAAGATGCAGTTTGTATTAATTACAGTGTGTGAAATAAACTGCAATGGAGTTTGAAATCAAAATAATTTTTGTGTACGGGTGGGGCGCGAACATTTTATCATCAACCAAAGGGGGGCCCAGCTGAGAAAGTTTGGGAACCACTGCCCTATACCATATAGACACTGACCACAGAATGACTGCAACAAGAAACACCTGTTATTTTATAAGATTTGTTCTCTGGTTTTATTTATATAATCTGCTGCTACCTGCATGTTTGCACTATTGTATGTTGTATAATTTGTATGTTTTTAATGGTGTATTGTACTATGTGTAGTGTTTGTACTTTTGCTGTACTTTGGGAGAAGCCTAAGACAAATCTCCACTAAAGTGGACAATAAAGTCAATCAATCAGTATATTTTGTTAAATGAGATCACATTTAGTTTAGTTAAATTCAAAGATTAGATTATAGAGATGTTGCAGCAGCAAATAGTAACAGAATCATTTAGAGAACAACAGAATAACTAATTAACATGACAGCAACATAAAAACTTAAGTGATAGAAATGTGACATTTGTTAAAATGTCCACAATGAATGTCCAGAAGCAGTGTGTGCTGCAGCTTTACAGACACAGTCAGGTAATCAGTCCTCACCTGATAAGAAGCAGAAGAACAGAACCTGGTGGATATTCATTCTGAGTTTGATCCTGATGCAGAAAATCATCAAACTGTCAGAGAACTGCCTCAATATGTCTGTCTGATCAATCAGGAAGATGGAGACGCTTTAAGATAACATTACTTCCTCTTCCTCTCTTCCTCTTCCTCTCTCTCTCTATCTGTCTCTCTCTCTCTTTTAATTGGGCAAGTTGTAACGGTTCCTTCATGTCAGCTAGTACTGGTCATGCTTCATGTTATCCAGAGACACAGAGAGTGGAAACAGCTGATCAGATGTGTGACTTAAACATTCACTGCATCATTATTTCAATAGATGTGTTTTTATCACCCATTTTATGCATAAAGTTCACTTCAAGTGAGCAAAAAAGAGAAGAAGAAGAAAAGAGTGTGTTCCGCTTTCTTTGCTGATTGTAAAACTTCCTTATTTCTAGAATGGACCAAACTGTCCTGGTGGTTGGCACATTGTTATTTCTAAATTAAGAAACATATGATGAAACACTGCAGTGAAGCTGAATGACCAATGATCTGTATGTTCAGTGATGGTTGACCAAAAGCTGCAGCAGAGTGACTTTATCTCTTTCCAATCACCACAGTAACACCAAGGCCAACAGATCAGTGAGCAGACTGATAAATATGATGATCACTTCTCCAGATCCTCTGTGCTGCAAAGCTGCTGTGCTGATCCACTTTTGGCGCTTTTCCACTACACAGTTCCAGCACGACTCGCCTCGGTACGGTTCCAGGAACCTTTTCCATTACAAAAAAGTACCTACTCAACGTGGGCGGGGTCGTCATAGCACGGCTCTGCGAAACTGCCATGACTTTGTTTTATACGCAACACAAACACATAAACAATGGAGGACATTGAGGCGATGGTGTACTTGCTGCTGTTTGTGGCTTTTTGTCACACATTAAGCATGAAAATGTAGCCGTATGGCTGTAACGCTGTTGACGGTATTTAAAAATGCCGGGTTTATGTGGGACGGCTCAGGACTCTTCCAGCAACAACTCTTCTGAGCAATCAGCGACCGGCAGTCTGGTGACGTCACATTTAGTATCGGCTTGGCTCGCTTGGAACCTCACCAGAGCAGGTACTAAAAAAGTACCAGGTACCAGGTACTATCCCTAGTGGAAATGCAAAAAAAACCGAGGCGAGGTGAGTCGTGCTGGAACTGTGTAGTGGAAAAGAGCCATTTGACTTGCTGTGTGTCTGTGGTCACCTGACTTCCTGCTTCAATAACTTTAGATGAGAACTGACAATGTAATTGCAGATGCCCTATCACGGGCACCTGTGGACCCTTAGTCTATTTATTTATGCTGTGTCTCATTTCCATGCTCTCCTCTGCTCATCTCTCAGCTCTTCATCCCCTTAAAATGCTCTTTTGGTACCAAGGCTGCTGGGTTGGTGAGGATGGAGGGATGTGCTGGAGGATGCAGCCTGGAGGGAGTGCAGTACTGCCCATCAGCTATTGGTAATGTATTAACTATGACAGATTGGGACATATTCACAACTATTTTATGTATAACACGAGGTGGAACCTCGTTCTTATGGAGGGGGGTTTTACGACCCCTCCCTTTCTGCTAGCATCATGCAGCTGATTACTTCCTGCAGGAGTTGGCAGTTAGGGAGGGTCGTTAGGGCAAGGTGCTGACACCTGGCTAGGCCTCTACCCAAGGTGATAAATGAGATAAAATCTCATTGTTGCTGTCTCTCTCTCTCTCTCTCTCTCCTAGGCTCCACGCCGCTACAGGTTCTGGGTTCTTTTTGGCGTTTTCCTTTTACACTCAACAGCAGCACACACATCTCACTCATCCATACACTACATTCACCACTGATGCCACTACTCTCCACACCTCATGCTTTTTTGTAGATATGATTGTTTAAGTTAGAATAATAAATTTTCATTTGGCACTTTCAATCTTGACTTGTCTCCCCTCCTTGTCACATATGTTGAGCCAGTTTGTGACAACAAGTTGTAACTGTTCCTTCATGTCAGCTAGTACTGGTCATGCTTCATGCTATCCAGAGACACAGAGAGTGGAAACAGCTGATCAGATGTGTGACTTAAACATTCACTGCATCATTATTTCAACACATGTGTTTCTGTCACCCATTTTATGCATAAAGTTCACTTCAAGTAAGCAAAAAAGAGAATAAGAAGAAAAGAGTGTGTTCCGCTTTCTTTGCTGATTGCAAACTTCCTTATTTCTAGAATGGGTCAGATAACCATCAGAAACAAACTGTCCTGGTGGTTGGCACATTGTTATTTTTAAATTAAGAAACATATGATGAAACGCTGCAGTGAAGCTGAATGACCAATGATCTGTATGTTCAGTGATGGTTGACCAAAAGCTGCAGCAGAGTGACTTTATCTCTTTCCAATCACCACAGTAACACCAAGGCCAACAGATCAGTGAGGAGACTGATAAATATGATGATCACTTCTCCAGATCCTCTGTGCTGCAAAGCTGCTGTGCTGATCCACTTTGACCTGCTGTGTGTCTGTGGTCACCTGACTTCCTGCTTCAATAAACGGTCTGTTAATTGAATTTCAAAGTAAAGCTGACGTTGACTCAACCAGCCTGTCTGAGTGTCTGCATCAGGGTTCTGCTTCCTGTTGCTTTAACTGGTTTGTTACAGTACAAACTGGACAAATGTGGATGATCAACATGTCTGCCATTAAAATGGAATGATAAAAACTTATATTAATTGTATGATTTAAGTGGTCAGTGTTCAGAATTAATCAATTCCTTTAACTTTATAAGTTTCCCATAATTATCACATCATGATTACAGGCCAGAAAACATGTGATGTCAAACAGGTAAAGGTACAAAGATGAGCAGGTCAGATTAAGAAGCTGCAGCATTCAAAACCATTTGAATCAAATGTTGAAGCTCTCTGTGTGTAAGTTTCTTTTTCATTACTACCACTAGGAGGCACCAGAGTCAGTCACCACTTTGTTACAGTCAGCATGCTCACTGATATACTCACTGGTCGAGCTAAGTTACCGTGGTTACTCATCTTCAATGTTCACAGTGAATTAATCTACATTTATCTGACATTTGTTAAAATGTCCACAATGAATGTCCAGAAGCAGTGTGTGCTGCAGCTTTACAGACACAGTCAGGTAATCAGTCCTCACCTGATAAGAAGCAGAAGAACAGAACCTGGTGGATATTCATTCTGAGTTTGATCCTGATGCAGAAAATCATCAAACTGTCAGAGAACTGCCTCAATATGTCTGTCTGATCAATCAGGAAGATGAAGACGCTTTAACTTAACATTACTTCCTCTTTCTCTCTTCCTCTTCCTCTCTCTCTCTTTTAATTGGGCAAGTTGTAACTGTTCCTTCATGTCAGCTAGTACTGGTCATGCTTCATGCTATCCAGAGACACAGAGAGTGGAAACAGCTGATCAGATGTGTGACTTAAACATTCACTGCATCATTATTTCAATAAATGTGTTTTTATCACCCATTTTATGCATAAAGTTCACTTCAAGTGAGCAAAAAAGAGAAGAAGAAGAAAAGAGTGTGTTCCGCTTTCTTTGCTGACTGCAAACTTCCTTATTTCTAGAATGGGTCAGATAACCATTAGAAACAAACTGTCCTGGTGGTTGGCACACCTCTGTGCTGTGAAGCTGCTGTGCTGATCCACTTTGACCTGCTGTGTGTCTGTGGTCACCTGACTTCCTGCTTCAATAAACGGTCTGTTAATTGAATTTCAAAGTAAAACTGACTTTGACTCAACCAGCCTGTCTGAGTGTCTGCATCAGGGTTCTGCTTCCTGTTGCTTTAACTGGTTTGTTACAGTACAAACTGGACAAATGTGGACGATCAACATGTCAGCCATTAAAATGGAATGATAAAAACTTATATTAATTGTATGATTTAAGTGTTCAGTGTTCAGAATTAATTAATTCCTTTAACTTTTTAAGTTTCCCATAATTATCACAATATGATTACAGGCCAGAAAACATGTGATGTCAAACAGGTAAAGGTACAAAGATGAGCAGGTCAGATTAAGAAGCTGCAGCATTCAAAACAATTTGAATCAAATGTTGAAGCTCTCTGTGTGTAAGTTTCTTTTTCATTACTACCACTAGGAGGCACCAGAGTCAGTCACCACTTTGTTACAGTCAGCATGCTCACTGATATACTCACAGGTTGAGCTAAATTACCCTGGTTACCCATCTTCAATGTTCGGAGTGAATTAATCTACATTTATATATGTCTCTGCAGTGGGAGGGGGAGGTCAGGGTGGATTGGGGGGGGGGGGGGTACAAGCTGCAGGACTCTGACAGTAGAGACCCAGGTTCATATCCTGAGTCCTGTGTGTGTTCAGGTTTGGTTCAGGTTAGTGAAAGATGCTACTGTGGCTTCAATGTTCAGAAACACGTCGTAACGGATTTAATGAGCAATTACATAATTTGTATTCATTTTTTAATGGGTGCCAACCAGAAATTATTATTATAGTCACACAAAGAAAAACAACACAAAGGGTGATAAACCTAAATGTAAACACACTAGTTCATACAACCTTAAAATAAATTATTGGACGAACTCAAACATCACCACTTTGTTTCACAGTTGTTCAGAAATGTATTAACATTAAACCCAAGATACTTTCAACTTCCCAATAAACAAAACCATTTCCACTTTGATGATATTAAGAGTTCATTTTCCAGTTCATAAATGAAACAAAAACAGTCTCTGAGTTCATTTCTCACGTCAATAAACAACATAAAGTAGTTCATTAGCAAACATAAAATAGTCATGTTTGAACCCCCATACCATGTGACGTCACAGCCGTATCTCCCGTTTTGGTGAGGAGATGAACAGTAAACTTTCATAAACAGTTACTCTTAAGCTGGTCCTTGGTATACAAACATATTTTTTCTCCTCACAATTACTTTATATGGAATAACCAGGATATATGTTTCAAGTGTAAATCATTATTTTTAAAGAAATGGGTTTATAATGGCATACTTCTTGTCTATCAGTTGTTTAACAAGGAGGGTCGATTGTTTACTTATAATGAATTTTCATCAGAGTATAAAATTCCTGTGCTCCCTAGAGAATTTGCCATTGTCTTTGATGCTATTCCATCAGGTATTACAACTTTGTTTTCTTTTACAACCAGACTATCACCAATTATTACTCTTCAAACTACTCAAACATACTTATACATCGGGAATTCAGATCCTTTTTTGAGTGTTAATACTAATAATAAATGTATAAGGGAACTAATCCAGAGGGATATAATTTGTAGGAGCCATTTCTATGTCAATGTGTGGAAGGTACCAAATTGGGCCAGTAGGTGTCCTCATGGTGTTAGGTGTACATTTCTGTATAGGTGGGAACTTTCTGACAGGTGTCAGGTGTTGCTAGACAGAGGAACACACAGTTTTTCGACCGCTCCGGTCTCCGTCACGTTTGTCTTGTTGTCTGTGGCACAGCTGAATGAACTTTATATGCACTGGCAATGGATACTTGCATGTCATTGAATATCCTGGAAACTGTGAGAAATAAAATACGCATCAAATCAAAAAGCTGTTTGTTTCACTAGACACAAGTTATAGTCGTGCAGTATCCAGCGCGTCGACTACTCTTAGCCTGTCTATGCAGCCCCTCAGTGGCTTTAAGTTTTAGGTTTAGCCGCTACATAATTAGTAAACCTGCTTCTGTATTTGTCTGGAATAACTTGTACTTTGACATAGACTGGAAAAAGCATGGTTATTACCCAGAACATGTTTTGTTTCAAATAAGGTGTGAGAAGTGTCTCTGAAAATATTAGACAGATGTTATCCAGTTAGTTCAGCTGCTGTAAAGTATAAGTTAAATGTTGACCCGCTCTGTTCCTTTTGTCACCATACAGATGAAACATTAAGTCATCTTTTTTGGGATTGCTCCTCTAGTCAAACCTTTTGGTTTGACCTCAACCTCTTTTTAAACAGAAAATTAAATATTAATCTCAAACTGACAATTGAATGTATTTTATTTGGTATTTTTGATAAGGGCATGCCTACAAAGAAATTGTTTATTATCAATCTCATTTCTTTATTAGCGAAATATACATACCAGCACATTTTCAAAACAGAAACCCAACCTATCTGTGTTCATTTCCTATTTAAAATCATATCTGGACACACTGAAAAACTGCACAAACTGTAAAGCTTTGAAAACTAGAGCCTTATGTAATAGCTTTGATTTGTGAATTATTGTAATTAATTTTATTTTTTTTCTATCTTTTTATTTATTTATTTAGTTTTTTTGGATTCAGAATTTATTATTGTTTTTCCTTTTGTTGTTTGCTGAAACGTTACCCCGAGCATTCCTTGTTATTGTTGAAACTTTAAATTGTACAAACCTTTGTATAAATAAAGTTTTGAAGAAAAAAAAAGAAACCCTGCTTTATCTACAAATATAAAATCAGGGAGGCCAACATTTCACAAATGAACATCATACTGCATTGAAGAAGGCTTTAAACTAGCGATTGAGACCATAAACACATTTTGAAAACGTTTACTGAGGTTAGAAATCAAGTGAGAAGTTGGTGAATTCTCCATTGACTTGTATAGAGACGGAAGTCCTTTAGACACCAAAACGGTCGCCCCCTGGTGGCCTTTTGATAGACTGCAGTTTTAAGTTACTTCCGGGTTGGCCTCATTTCAGAGGACCGGAACTCCCCGACTTTGTTTAATACTAGTACTGCTACAGCAGGACCTTTACTTTGAAATGCAACTGGACAGGAACTGGAGAGAACTAGAGAAGGAAGTAGCTTGACTGTATGTGTGTGCAAAGCGGAAAGTAAATAAACCAGACGGCATGACCGATGCTCCTGAACAACTGTTCACCTCATTTCATTAATATAGACATATAGTCACAACAATGTGTGAACCCCATACCATGTGACGTCAGAGCCGTATCTCCCGTTTTGGTGAGGAGATGAACAGTACTCGTTAACCAGCCAGCGATCTGTAACTCACTCACGTCCAGTTTAATCCTTCCCGTTAACGTCCGTCACTTGTGGAGAATTGAGCTGAACGAGGGACTAAGCTACCTCGACTTTCTCTCTAACTTTACCGCAGTTTGTGGACTGTTTCACCGGCACGTCTCACGTCCTCTGACTCCGGTGACTGTTTGTAAGAAGGCGCCATGAGACGCTGTGTGACGTCTTTTACAGAGACATGCGACGCTTTGCAGGTGCAGCTGAGTGAATAGACCAAATCACTTCTGACATGACCACAAATGTTCTTTTTATGTGACGGCAGCTTTATTAAAGGGAGGAAACTTTATGTATTTCTGTTTGTTAAGAGGAGGAAAAGTATTGCACATACATTAACATTGATCGTCTCTGGCCTGCAGTTCAGCTCTCTGCCACCGGGGGTCAATGTTGCTGCATAACAGCAGAATCACCTCCAAGTCTGAGATTAGTGGTTAAAGATGTGAGTCCATGTTTGTGTTCACAGGTGATCTACCTCTGCTGCTCTGACTTTTATTTTTAATATTTATTTCATTTTGATGAGTAGATTTTTGTCCTGATCTGAGGTCTGTTACTCACAAATCTGCAAATGTTATGTAAATTCAAATAAAATATAAAAATGATTTGTCATGTCCACAAATTCTTTCATATAAACAGTTTAAAAAGCAATTTTACCCAAATATAATCAACTATAGATGAGTTTAAAGTAACCAAATGTTTGTTTAGGAAGCTGAACACACAAAGACCTACAAAAGATGAACAGAATGAAGTTACATTAAAATAATGTAAAATCTTTAGTCTCACATAATCAGACTTTTGTCAAACTCAATTTAACTTTAAAATTAAAGACTGAAATGTTTAATTAAAATAGTTCATTTCAGGGTTTTTGTTCGATTTTATTTATTTGCACATATATACAGACGACATGACCCAGATTATAGAAATAAAACAGATGTGACAGGAGAGCCACTGATATAAAGGATCTCCAAAAATGTAAAAGAAAAAAAGGAATAAATTAAATCATAATAAATGAATCATTATTTTTTATCATTAAGTAGAAAGAAGATTGATGACATTAAGAAACACACAAATTGAGCAGAAGAGTTCACCAATACAGCCAATATCAATCATATAAAAATGAAATGTGTAATATATAAAATATATTTTTTTAAATAATTAAATATCAATAATTTAATGTGATGACAATTTCTTGAAAATGTTCCAGATAAAGTGAGTTAATGTGTGCACATCTGTACATCACAGTATCTGAAGGAAACACTGGCTGTTTTCTGTTTTCTGAGTCGTGATGTCTGTCTGATGTTTACAGAATGAATCAGCTGAAACACACACACACACACACACACACACACACACACACACACACACACACACACACACACACACACACACACACACACACAATCATGCATCCTTTCTTTTCCTCTTTCTACCTCTCACTTTCTCACACACACATTTAAACTGACTCTCAGCTCTGCTGCCCCCTGGTGGAGGATTTACTGTGAATCAGCTGAGTTCACACTGACAGAGAAACAGCTGATCTGAATACTGATGAAACTGTTTGTACTTGTAAACTTTGAGACAGGCCTTCAAATGTCTGTTTGAGGGTTAAGATTTGTTTTTTAGAGTTAAAGGAAATGTTCACAATTATCCAGCCTGTCTTTTTTGTCACTATACATGTTTTAAGACACTGGACAAATAGTGAACTCATCCTTTAGGATTGGCATTGGGGTTTAGATTCAGTTTAGGGTTGGGTTTAGACATTTAGCTCTCAAAGTCAAGATCAGGGTCAGCGACTCGTACATCCACTGTGTCAATAGGTGCGTTTATAATATTCACTCTTTTTATAGCTCTGTTTTTACTCTCTACCAACTCCTGAGGGAAATATCTGGCTCTTTAGCTGCTAAATGTTCCACTATGTTCACCAGCTGCCAAATATATATATATATATATATATATATATATATATATATATATATATATATATATATATATATATATATATATATATATATATATCCTCAAGAGTCAGTGAGACTTGAAAGTGTTGAAATATCAAACATGATTAATTCTTCACTGGGTTTTCATTTAGAAGGTTAAATGGAAACTTATACCTTCATGTTATTATCTTTAGATTATGTTATACTGCATTTACTGCCAAAAGCACATTGTAAGCTTCCTGTGTGAAAATGTTCCCAACAGGTACCATCAGAGGTGAGCTGTGGGACTCGGTCACTGTAACTGTTCATTGGACAGAGGCAGAGAGGGAAAGCTCTTAGGGAGGAAACGTAGATCAGGATTCTGCCTTCAACTCTTAATTCTCAGCAGAGACTGAAAGAAACTAACTAGAGATTTGATGAATTAATCCAAAATAACTGTTAGGGTGATGAATATGAGATGATTGTGACACATGTGGCTGTATTTACTGTAACATCACAGACTGTACTATAACAACAGAGATTTTACTGCATCAGCAGAGATTTTATTAAAGCATCAGATATTTTGGTGGAATATAAAACAGCCAGGTACATTGTCTCTGAACATTTAATACGTTCAGTATCAATATTTTCACATCATGTTGAGAGAAAATGTGATTCAGCAATGTTACATATCTGCTGTTGTAATTTAGTCAAATATAAACATAATTTGTAGAACACAGAGTTGGTTCAAAGTGTAGAAGAACAATATCAAACAACATCTACAGTTTTGAAGACAGAATGAACATTTCAGAATAAGAAAGAAATAAGTTGTTGAACATTCTCAGAAACATTAATAGATGTGTATCATCAGCATAGAAGTGAAGAATAGCAAGTTTATAGTTAATATCTGCTGATTAAGCAAAGAAAAAATAAAGAAAGTAGAACAAACTGGAACCTTGCAGCACATGTTAACCTGCTCAGTACAGAATCCAGATCCAAATCCAAACATCATTATTTGTTTGTTGTCTCTCTAAGTGTAGAGTAGGTTTGGTCTGGATCCATGCCGGCTGCATCCAGACTCTGGTAGTCCGGGTCTTCACTCATGGAGACAGGAGGACGGTTCTTATAGTGGACAGGAGGACGGTTCTCACTCATGGAGACAGGAGGACAGTTCTCATAGACGACAGATAACTGAAAATCAAACAGGAATAACATCAAACCTAAAATACAGCAGTAAGCAGTGTAACAGAACAGATATTGTGTTCTTCTTAGATAATTGTTTGCTGATATTTTAGTGATAACAAATCAACAGGTCAGAGGTCTAATAACAGTCATTATGATTTTATTTCATTATAGTTTTGTTCATATTAGTGAAGTAGTTGCAGACATGAGATTGTTTATAACTAACTACAAAAATAAAATGTGTGCCAACAGTTAGAGTTAACATGAGACATCCAGAGTTAAAGAAAGTCACCTCCTTGTTTCTGCTGTCTGAAGTTTCTCTGGTGTTCAAACCAGAGTTCCTCCTCATCATCAGTTTGTAGACGAACAGCAGAACAACAGCAACCAGCACAATAATCAGAGACATAGATGCAACCAGAGGCCAGAAGTAACCTGGAAGAGAGACACCGGAGACGGCTGGGAAGGAAGAGAGAGAGAGACATGTAGAGTATAGTTTAATAGACTGGGATCTTTTGTCTTGTATTGGAAGCTTAAAGGTTCTCTGGGGAGTTTTTGACCATAAGTAGCTTGTTTTTACATGTGGATCTACGTTGTGAACATGTGGTTGATGTGATACAATCCTACCAGTGGTTTCACATTATCTCACTGATCTACAGGATGCAGGAATGTGCCCAAAAACGCAGTAATGTACCAATAAAAGCAGGAGAGAAGAAGGCCGCAAGCAGTCCAGGATTTGAAATAATCAGTTTCCAAATATTTTATGACTGAGGGAACAAGCTCAGCACTTGTGTTGGACCTAAAGGACACACTCAGTGTTGAGAAAGTCATCCAGTTTCAGCACTGGCATCCCTCTTTAGCCTATTCACAGTTTATATACACAGTCTGCTGCTGTGCACACGGTGTGCATGTGAACAAACCGTGTCAGGATGCTCTGTATTGAGTTATAATTCTACAAACTTCTTACAAAACATTGTAAATGTAAAAATGTATATCATAATGTCTCATGTATAATGACAGCGCTCATGTCTCTTTAATAGTCTGATGGTCACTTTAATGCTGTTCATTTCATATGATCCCTGACCATGTTGTTTATGTTAATTAGTGATTTATTATCATGCCTTCAGGATGTTATTTATGTTACAGTGCAGTGACAGCACTGTAACAGGGGCCGTCACACATTTCTTTAACTCACCATCTGTGTGTATTATGTCAGCAGTAGTAATGACAGAGATGTGCCTCAGAGCTATGAGGATTATATTTTGTTCATGTATACATCCTTGTACTGTTTATCATTGCATGATATTAATATTTACATTGTGTATTTCATGTCACATTGTTATGTTCAGTATTATTGTATAAGCTTAATCTTAATATTTACATTTGTTCCCTTTTGTGTAGTAACCACATCTGCAAAGGAGCATCCAAATGACCAGCAATAAATGAGTGGCATGCCAGTGATTGTGTTTGTGTCAATAACCGGATTAATTGATGTATTCACGCCATTACTGTTCTTACCGGACAACCTGTGGAGAGTGCAGTAATATATAGAACCAGCAATTAAGGGTTCATTAAGTTATCCTACCTGAGGTCACATTTTTGGGATTCAGTAAACCAATACCTCTTTTACACTCAGCATGTTTTGGTGAGTAACACTGAATATAAATATAACCTTCAAAGTGTCAACATGCTCAATAAAGTCCATCTTTTGAATTTACATAAAAACAAGAATAAATCCATTATTATGTTTCTTTAAACATTTATATGCACTTACCAGAAGGTACATAAATTAAACATTTTTCATGATTTTCATTATAAAACTCACCATCTACAACAATGATCGGGAACCAGTCGAATGAATCTGGAGACAAAGCTCTGCCGTAACCACACTTGTACCGTCCTGTGTCCGACTTCTCCAGCTGTGTGATGGTCACATACATTCCAGATCCTTCTATATATTTAATGCTGTATCTGCCATTCAGAGCTCTGTTCTCTGCTGTTTCAACCAGGATGTCTTCTTCTTTTTTACATTCATCCTTACAGAAGAACTTCTTGCTTCCATGGACAGCAGCATTGCATACACGAGTGACATTTCCTCCCTCAGTTTCTGCAGGGATGAAATTAGTATTGTCACTAAACGGTGCTTCTGAAAAGATGTAACCACATCTGCAAAGGAGCATCCAAATGACCAGCAATAAATGAGTGGCATGCCAGTGATTGTGTTTGAGTCAATAACCGGATTAATTGACGAATTCCTGCCATTAATGTTCTTACTGGACAACCTGTGGAGAGTGCAGTAATATATAGAACCAGCAATTAAGGGTTCATTAAGTTATCCTACCTGAGGTCACATTTTTGGGATTCAGTAAACCAATACCTCTTTTACACTCAGCATGTTTTGGTGAGTAACACTGAATATAAATATAACCTGTTTACAAGAAAACTGCACAGGGAACCTTTATCAAACATGAGATCTTCCTGTTGAACAAAACCCTCAAAGACTTTGGTCTGGATGTTTGTTGACTTGTCATGTGTTTACATCACATGTTAATAATCATCTTACATGATAAGAAATGTAGGATGTGTTTAAATATTAGACATGAAGATAATAAGGTAATATATTGTAAACATTTGAAACGTATTCTTCTAGGTGTTGAAACATGTTGTTCAATCTTGTTATTTTTATTACTGAATGTTGTTATGCTGTTTCAAAAAAGACGTTTAGTTGCAGAGAGACAGTGATGGACAGATGGACAGACATGAACTGTCCTGTACCTGCAAACTGCTCTGTGGTTTCAGGGAAAGATGATGAAGGTGTGAAGCTTCCTGAACTGGAGATTAAACTCTGTGTTGTTGCTGGTGTGGAGGCTGATGGGACTGATGTTGGAAAAGGTCGGAGAGTCCAGTTTGGTTCTTCAGTGGTTGGATCTGTGAACAATGAAAACACAATGAAACTATCAGATACTGAATCAATAATGCAGAGGAATAAGGTTTTATTCAATTAAGCATTATTTGTTCTGTTTGTTCTGATGAGACAGAGTTAGATATGAGATTATTGATTATTATTATAACATGAAGGATTGTTTTTATATCATAGTGAGATGCACTCTGCCCAGACCATCAGGGGCAGGTCAAATGCACTTGTGGTCATTTGGTGACCAGGTTTGCTGGATGCACCTGTGATGAAACATTATTACTGGTATGCATGTTGGAGGCTGTGACAGTCGTGGCCAATCACAGTTGTACTTTGATCCTCTTTAAACACGGAGCTTTCCCCGTCATCACACACTGACGGTTTGAATCCTGAGGAGAGTTTTCCTCACAGGAAACTTATTGTTGTCTGAGACGTAAAGAGTTTCAAACATGAATACAGCAGCTCAAATATACTGAAAAGAGCAGATGATGAGTCTTTTTAAGTTGAATCTGGACACAATGATCCAACAGTGTGTACTGTACAATATCTGCAGTTAAAAACAACATAGTAGTTTAGGTTCATTCTGCAAGAATATAAGAGCACTGAGCTGCTCTGAGTAATCAGACAGCAGACCATGAGAGATCCTGCAAGTCTCACGGCAGTTCTTAAAATAGCCCCAAAATGTTATCTGTTGAATAAAATCCAGTAATCCACAAATATTATATATTACTTTAAAAATATAAACGCTATATAATTCAACATTTAACCAGGAAATTTTACCCCTGTTGTATCTTTATAAGTCCCGGGAAGACCAGATAATTCACTGACGATATTATTTATATCCTCAACATTTCTTGATACAAAAACAAGAAAGTTTCCTGGATAACTCAACCAAATGCTGGGTGAGTGTTATGACCATCGGTTTTAAAGGGGCAATTTAATGTTCATGTTTCTGTGTTGCTAAATGTTAAATAAATCATTCAAAGAAAACCTCACACGGAAGAAATTTGACAACATTTGGACGGTGAGTCTTTCGGTCTGCTCACCGGAATTATAAAATTAAAATGCATGAATAAAAACAAGAATACAATCTCATTAAATGTTGAGTGAGGTTATAGTTAAAAAGAATAACACATTTCGTGACTATCTCACTACCTGCTGTGATGATGAAGACGAAGTGACGTACTTCCTGTCCCAGATTTTCTCAATGAATTCAGTTGGAGGATGTGTTGTTCCACATACAGCTGTATCTTTCTAATAACTCTGACCTTAGTGCTCCTCTCACTGTCATTAATTACATCACACCAATCAAATTCCAGCTGCAACTTTGGTTGTTTGTTTATATCTTGTCATTTCCATATTTCAATTTTATATTTTAAATCATCATTTTTCTTTAAGAACTCACATGCACTTACCAGAAGGTACATAAATTAAGAATAATAATTTTCATGATTTTCAATATAAAACTCACCATCTACAACAAAGATCTGGTTCGAGTAGGATGAATCTGGAGACAAAGGGCTGCCGTAACCACACATGTACCGTCCTGAGTCCGACTTCTTCAGCTGTGTGATGGTCACATACAGTCCAGATGCAGATCCTTCTATATATTCAATGCTGTATCTGCCACTCTGAGCTCTGTTCTCTTCTGTTTCAACCAGGATGTCTTCTTCTTTTTTACATTCATCCTTACAGAAGAACTTCCTGCTTCCATAGACTGTACCACTGCATCCACGAGTGACACTTCCTCCCTCAGTTTCTGCACGGATGAAACGAGTGTTTACCCCCAATGGTGCTTCTAAAAAGATGAACAATCAACAGTTAGTGTCTGTACTTCCTGTAAGATGCTGCAGTCTGATCACAATATTTCCTGCTTCACATTCACACAGATCCACAGAGTCACACTGGGAGCTGCCCAGTTCAACCACAGTCTGACTGCTGGATACACTGAGTCAATACATCATAAACGTCTCACAGTCTTCACACAGTTTAATTACATTCTATCTGACTTCATTTATTCTTATGCTTCACAATCATTAAATGGGATGAACATAGTAAATATATCAGGTTTTGTGACTTTCAGTAGAAACTCACCATCTTTAACTATGAGGTCATATTCACGGTAAGAATCTGGAACCAAAGATCCACCCAAACCAATTCTGTACCGTCCAGAGTCCGACTTGGTCAGCTGTGTGATGGTCACAGTCACAATTCTTCTTCCAGAGGATTCGTCTTTATATTCGATGCTGTATCTGCCGCTCTGAGCTGTGACATCATCTGTTTTAATGAGAATGTTTTCTTCTTTACATTCTCCTTTACAGAAGAACATGGTGTTTCCAGACGAAGTCAAGATGTGAGTCATTGAACCATTTCCTCCTTCAGCTCCAGCAAAAAGGACTACTGCATTGCTGAGTCCAGTGTTTCCATCCTGCAGTGCTGATGGAAAGATGAACAGTGAATACTGATGATCAATACTTTGTGTATTATAGACTTACTGTAAAACAGACTGCAGCTTAATGAGAGCTAATCCATCACTTCACAGAGAAGCAGAGATGAAACAGAGGCAGTGTGGTGGAAGAAACAGCACATACTCTTCTGTGTCTTATAATTAAACATCATCCTAACACCTTATATGAAAGCTTTGCTTCACAGTTAGATGTGTCTGGGTTTTGTTTACTATATATGGTGATAATGATTCTCACTTTTCTTCCTGTCTGAAAATATGAGTTGAGAAACACATAAGGGAGGTGTCATTTTATAATAAGGAACATGTTGCTGTTTCCTGTGTGTGTGGTTGTAGACTGCTGTATAAAACCAGGAACTAACAGAGGCTGCTGCTCTCAGTCTAATGCATATAATGTTATAGGTTGAAGCACTTGAAAGTGTTTTGATTGAATAACACAGAAAGACATTGTGTCTTTGTGAGTCTCTTATTTTAGTAGAACATTTTAACTACAGGCAGCAAAGTGTTCACTGACTGTACAGCAGTTGCTGTTGTTCTACTCTCAGCTGCAGTTGTAGTCACAGTGTCTCTGTGTAATGTCTGTTTTTCACTGTTTTAATATCAAACACATTAATGAGCAACAACTACTCATGATGGACGATTTTTATATTTTGTTAAATGAGATCACATTTAGTTTAGTTAAATTCAAAGATTAGATTATAGAGATGTTGCAGCAGCAAATAGTAACAGAATCATTTAGAGAACAACAGAATAACTAATTAACATGACAGCAACATAAAAACTTAAGTGATAGAAATGTGACATTTGTTAAAATGTCCACAATGAATGTCCAGAAGCAGTGTGTGCTGCAGCTTTACAGACACAGTCAGGTAATCAGTCCTCACCTGATAAGAAGCAGAAGAACAGAACCTGGTGGATATTCATTCTGAGTTTGATCCTGATGCAGAAAATCATCAAACTGTCAGAGAACTGCCTCAATATGTCTGTCTGATCAATCAGGAAGATGAAGACGCTTTAAGATAACATTACTTCCTCTTTCTCTCTTCCTCTTCCTCTCTCTCTCTATCTGTCTCTCTTTCTCTTTTAATTGGGCAAGTTGTAACTGTTCCTTCATGTCAGCTAGTACTGGTCATGCTTCATGCTATCCAGAGACACAGAGAGTGGAAACAGCTGATCAGATGTGTGACTTAAACATTCACTGCATCATTATTTCAATAGATGTGTTTTTATCACCCATTTTATGCTTAAAGTTCACTTCAAGTGAGCAAAAAAGAGAAGAAGAAGAAAAGAGTGTGTTCCGCTTTCTTTGCTGATTGCAAACTTCCTTATTTCTAGAATGGGCCAAACTGTCCTGGTGGTTAACACATTGTTATTTCCAAATTAAGAAACATATGATGAAACGCTGCAGTGAAGCTGAATGACCAATGATCTGTATGTTCAGTGATGGTTGACCAAAAGCTGCAGCAGAGTGACTTTATCTCTTTCCAATCACCACAGTAACACCAAGGCCAACAGATCAGTGAGGAGACTGATAAATATGATGATCACTTCTCCAGATCCTCTGTGCTGCAAAGCTGCTGTGCTGATCCACTTTTGGCGCTTTTCCACTACACAGTTCCAGCACGACTCGCCTCGGTACGGTTCCAGGAACCTTTTCCATTACAAAAAAGTACCTACTCAACGTGGGCGGTGTCGTCATAGCACGGCTCTGCGAAACTGCCGTGACTTTGTTTTATACGCAACACAAACACATAAACAATGGAGGACATTGAGGCGATGGTGTACTTGCTGCTGTTTGTGGCTTTTTGTCACACATTAAGCACGAAAATGTAGCCGTATGGCTGTAACGCTGTTGACGGTATTTAAAAATGCCGGGTTTATGTGGGACGGCTCATGACTCTTCCAGCGACAACTCTTCTGAGCAATCAGCGACCGGCAGTCTGGTGACGTCACATTTAGTACCGGCTTGGCTCGCTTGGAACCAGAGCAGATACTAAAAAAGTACCAGGTACCAGGTACTTTCCCTAGTGGAAATGCAAAAAAAACCGAGGCGAGGTGAGTCGTGCTGGAACTGTGTAGTGGAAAAGAGCCATTTGACTTGCTGTGTGTCTGTGGTCACCTGACTTCCTGCTTCAATAACTTTAAATGATAACTGACAATGTAATTGCAGATGCCCTATAACGGGCACCTATGGACCCTTAGTCTATTTATTTATGCTGTGTCTCATTTCCATGCTCTCCTCTGCTCATCTCTCGGCTCTTCATCCCCTTAAAATGCTCCTTTGGTACCAAGGCTGCTGGGTTGGTGAGGATGGAGGGATGTGCTGGAGGATGCAGCCTGGAGGGAGTGCAGTACTGCCCATCAGCTATTGGTAATGTATTAACTATGACAGATTGGGACATATTCACAACTATTTCATGTATAACACGAGGTGGAACCTCGTTCTTATGGAGGGGGGTTTTACGACCCCTCCCTTTCTGCTAGCATCATGCAGCTGATTACTTCCTGCAGGAGTTGGCAGTTAGGGAGGGTCGTTAGGGCAAGGTGCTGACACCTGGCTAGGCCTCTACCCAAGGTGATAAATGAGATAAAATCTCATTGTTGCTGTCTCTCTCTTTCTCTCCTAGGCTCCACGCCGCTACAGGTTCTGGGTTCTTTTTGGCGTTTTCCTTTTACACTCAACAGCAGCACACACATCTCACTCATCCATACACTACATTCACCACTGATGCCACTACTCTCCACACCTCATGCTTTTTTGTAGATATGATTGTTTAAGTTATAATAAAACATTTTCCTTTGGCACTTTCAATCTTGACTTGTCTCCCCTCCTTGTCACATATGTTGAGCCAGTTTGTGACAACAAGTTGTAACTGTTCCTTCATGTCAGCTAGTACTGGTCATGCTTCATGCTATCCAGAGACACAGAGAGTGGAAACAGCTGATCAGATGTGTGAATTAAACATTCACTGCATCATTATTTCAACACATGTGTTTCTGTCACTCATTTTATGCATAAAGTTCACTTCAAGTAAGCAAAAAAGAGAATAAGAAGAAAAGAGTGTGTTCCGCTTTCTTTGCTGATTGCAAACTTCCTTATTTCTAGAATGGGTCAGATAACCATCAGAAACAATCTGTCCTGGTGGTTAACACATTGTTATTTTTAAATTAAGAAACATATGATGAAACGCTGCAGTGAAGCTGAATGACCAATGATCTGTATGTTCAGTGATGGTTGACCAAAAGCTGCAGCAGAGTGACTTTATCTCTTTCCAATCACCACAGTAACACCAAGGCAGACAGATCAGTGAGGAGACTGATAAATATGATGATCACTTCTCCAGATCCTCTGTGCTGCAAAGCTGCTGTGCTGATCCACTTTGACCTGCTGTGTGTCTGTGGTCACCTGACTTCCTGCTTCAATAAACGGTCTGTTAATTGAATTTCAAAGTAAAACTGACTTTGACTCAACCAGCCTGTCTGAGTGTCTGCATCAGGGTTCTGCTTCCTGTTGCTTTAACTGGTTTGTTACAGTACAAACTGGACAAATGTGGACGATCAACATGTCTGCCATTAAAATGGAATGATAAAAACTTATATTAATTGTATGATTTAAGTAGTCAGTGTTCAGTATTAATTAATTCCTTTAACTTTTTAAGTTTCCCATAATTATCACAATATGATTACAGGCCAGAAAACATGTGATGTCAAACAGGTAAAGGTACAAAGATGAGCAGGTCAGATTAAGAAGCTGCAGCATTCAAAACAATTGGAATCAAATGTTGAAGCTCTCTGTGTGTAAGTTTCTTTTTCATTACTACCACTAGGAGGCACCAGAGTCAGTCACCACTTTGTTACAGTCAGCATGCTCACTGATATACTCACTGGTTGAGCTAAATTACCGTGGTTACCCATCTTCAATGTTCGGAGTGAATTAATCTACATTTATATATGTCTCTGCAGTGGGAGGGGGAGGTCAGGGTGGATTGGGGGGGGGGGGGGGGGGTACAAGCTGCAGGACTCTGACAGTAGAGACCCAGGTTCATATCCTGAGTCCTGTGTGTGTTCAGGTTTGGTTCAGGTTAGTGAAAGATGCTACTGTGGCTTCAATGTTCAGAAACACGTCGTAACGGATTTAATGAGCAATTACATAATTTGTATTCATTTTTTATTGGGTGCCAGCCAGAAATTATTATTATAGTCACACAAAGAAAAACAACACAAAGGGTGATAAACCTAAATGTAAACACACTAGTTCATACAACCTTAAAATAAATTATTGGACGAACTCAAACATCACCACTTTGTTTCACAGTTGTTCAGAAATGTATTAACATTAAACCCAAGATACTTTCAACTTCCCAATAAACAAAACCATTTCCACTTTGATGATATTAAGAGTTCATTTTCCAGTTCATAAATGAAACAAAAACAGTCTCTGAGTTCATTTCTCACGTCAATAAACAACATAAAGTAGTCCATTAGCAAACATAAAATAGTCATGTTTGAACCCCCATACCATGTGACGTCACAGCCGTATCTCCCGTTTTGGTGAGGAGATGAACAGTAAACTTCCTGTAAAACTCTCCAACTTTCATAAACAGTTACTCTTAAGCTGGTCTTTGGTATCCAAACATATTTTTTCTCCTCACAAATACTTTATATGGAATAACCAGGATATATATTTCAAACGTAAATCATTATTTTTTAAAGAAATGGGTTTATAATGGCATACTTCTTGTCTATCAGTTGTTTAACAAGGAGGGTCGATTGTTTACTTATAATGAATTTTCATCAGAGTATAAAATTCCTGTGCTCCCTAGAGAATTTGCCATTGTCTTTGATGCTATTCCATCAGGTATTACAACTTTGTTTTCTTTTACAACCAGACTATCACCAATTATTACTCTTCAAACTACTCAAACATACTTATACATCGGGAATTCAGATCCTTTTTTGAGTGTTAATACTAATAGTAAATGTATAAGGGAACTAATCCAGAGGGATATAATTTGTAGGAGCCATTTCTATGTCAATGTGTGGAAGGTACCAAATTGGGCCAGTAGGTGTCCTCATGGTGTTAGGTGTACATTTCTGTATAGGTGGGAACTTTCTGACAGGTGTCAGGTGTTGCTAGACGGAGGAGCACACAGTTTTTCGACCGCTCCGGTCTCCGTCACGTTTGTCTTGTTGTCTGTGGCACAGCTGAATGAACTTTATATGCACTGGCAATGGATACTTGCATGTCATTGAATATCCTGGAAACTGTGAGAAATAAAATATGCATCAAATCAAGAAGGAAATCAGCAAGCTGTTTGATCGGGATCCTCTTCAATACATTTCCTTTAAGCGAGCATTTGAGCAAGGAGTGGAGGAGAAGGTCAGCAGAGGTGATTGCTTGTATTATCTCGAACAGTTCACCAGAGGGCAGCCAAGGGAACTGGTTCGGAGCTGCCAGCATATGGCTCCAGTTGCTTTGCTCAAGCAAAACGGCTGCTTCAAGAACACTTTGGCAATGAGTACAAGATCGCCACTGCATACATTGAAAAGATGTTGGCTTGGACTGCAATAAAGGCAGAGGATGTAAATGCATTACAAGCTTACTCTCTTTTTCTGCGTTCTTGTTGTAATGTTATGGATAAGCTGCATTACATGAGGGAATTGGACATTCCAAGTACCATGAGAGCTGTCATGTCTAAGCTGCCATTTAAGCTGAGAGAGCGATGGAGGACTGTTGCACATGACATACTGGAAGCATCTGAACATAGAGCTGTTTTCAAGGATCTGGTTGCGTTCATTGAAAAACATGTCCGAATACTATCTGACCCTCTATTTGGTGACATTCGGGATGCACCTTCTGGACCATCTACTTCTAAGGTCAGCAATAGGATGAAGTCACAACCAGTGAGTAAGATGAGAGGAAACAGTTTTGCTACCACCATTGCACCAGTGCAATCAGTTGAGAACTCCAGAGGCTTAAAGGTAGATTCACTTGCACATGGCTCTGTAGTGAAGTCAACTTGTGTGTTTTGTTATGGAAGTCACTTATTGGAAGGATGTCAGCAGTTTGAAAGGAAGAAACATAGAGACAAAATAAGCTTTCTAATGGAAAAGGAGCTTTGCTTCGGCTGTCTAGGTGCTGGGCACAGGAGTCAAGACTGTGACAAGCGTTTGACCTGCAGAGTTTGTAGTCAAACCCACCCCAGTGTGCTTCATATTGACAAAAGGGACAGAGGTAACACAAACAGAAAGTATTCCAAGGAGCCTGTATGCAACATCACAGCATCTCATAAAACTTGTGGTCATACAGGGGCTGGAGACGATCGCTGTCTTCTTTCCATTCTCCCAGTCCAAGTTAAATCCATCAGGGGAGACCGTATCATAAACACGTATGCATTTTTGGATCCTGGCAGTACAGCCACCTTTTGTTCAGAACATCTTATGCAAAGGCTCAATGTTGCTGGTAGGCGAACCAATTTTCTCCTACAAACTATGGGACAGGAAAGGGTTTTCCCAGCATATTCACTATCTGGCGTGGAAATAGCTGGTTTGGATATTAACCTTTTCTATAAACTTCCTGAAGTACTCACCCAGAGGAAGATGCCTGTAAACATGGACAACATTGTGACAGAAGAGGATCTGGCAAAGTGGTGCTACCTTGCAAAGGTACAAATTCCCAGCATAAAGGCTAATGTGGATTTGTTGATTGGAAGCAACGCTCCCAAGATGTTGGAACCTTGGGAGGTCGTAAATAGCCAAGGGGAAGGCCCGTATGCTACAAGAACAGCACTGGGATGGGTTATTAATGGCCCTTTGCAAGGAAACGGCAGCAGCTTGGAAGCTGAGGTCCCGTCAGTGGTTGTCAACAGGATTTCTGTGAGCAGACTGGAAAGAATGCTGAGTGAGCAGTACAACCATGACTTTAATGAGAGAGCTACAGAGGAAAAGGGGCTCTCAAGGGAGGACATGAGGTTCATGGAGATTGCTGAAAAGTCTGCAACGCTCAGAGAGGGTCATTACAGCTTGAAGTTGCCCTTTAAGAAGGATGATGTGTCTCTGCCCAACAACTTTTCTGTCGTGAAACAAAGGTTACTTGGTCTGAAAAGGAAGTTCCTAAGAAATGAGCAGTTTTATGAGGAGTATAAAATATGCCTCAACAGGATCTCGACTATCAGAGGAGCCACTAGAACTGCACAATGGCGGTATGTGAGCTCTAAGGAAAATCCTGCTGATGTTGCATCCAGAGGAATGAGAGTTGGAGATTTCATTCATGACCATGGGTGGATTGAGGGTCCAAAGTTCTTGTATGAACCAGAAGAAGACTGGTCAGCAAACATGGTAGAGACTGCGATAGCAGCAGATGACATTGAGGTCAAGAAGGAAGCCATGGTGAATGTCATCAATGTGGAGGGTTCACCTGATGCCACTGGGCGGCTAATGGCCTACTTCTCAAGTTGGATGAAGCTCAAGGTATCTGTTGCCTGGTTCCTTGAGCTGAAAGGCATTTTGCTGGGAAGATGTCGCAGGAAGAGTGAGGCAGAGGCATCCAATACCAGCAAGCTAAGATCAGACAGGCCAAAGGGACAAGCTTTGTCAGCGAAGGATCTTTTGGAGGCCGAGCTTGCCATCATTCAGTACTGCCAGCAACAAAGATTTGGAGAAGAGATTGCTGCGCTGTCATCTGGGAAAGCTACTGTGAGCAGACACAGTGTTCTCTACAGGTTGGACCCATATTTGGATAATGGGCTTCTGAGAGTTGGAGGACGGTTGACTAAGGGCTCTCTGCCAGAAGAAACTAAGCATCCACTTCTCCTCTCCAAGGATCAACATGTTGCTACTCTCATCCTAAGGCACATTGACAGGCAGCTTGGCCATAGTGGGCGCAATCACACGCTGTCCACACTGAGAAGGAATTACTGGGTCACAAGTGCCAACTCAGCGGTGAGAAAGGTCATAACAGAGTGTGGTTTCTGCAGGAGGTATAATGGAAGAATGGGGGAGCAAAAAATGGCAGATTTGCCAAAGGAAAGGATTCTTCCTGATTATCCACCATTTACCAACGTTGGCATTGACTATTTCGGACCAATTGTTGTGAGCAAAGGACGAGGCACAGTCAAACGCTATGGTATGGTTTTCACCTGTTTAACCAGCAGAGCGGTCCATTTGGAGGTGGCTAACTCTTTGGATACAGATGCATGTATCAATGCTCTGCGTCGTTTCATCTGCAGGAGAGGTCAAGTTGCTCATATTCAGTCCGACAATGCAACCAACTTCATTGGAGCAGAGAGAGAGCTAAGGGAGGCGCTCGCATCGTTGAATCATGCACAAATCCAACGAGCTTTGCGGAAGGATGGAATTAATTGGAGGTTCAATCCTCCAGCAGGTTCACATCATGGTGGAGTCTGGGAGCGTGTAATCCGCATGGTGAGAAGGATTCTGAGTTCAGTGCTTCAACAGCAGAGACTGGATGACGATGGACTTCAAACAGTAATGTGTGAAGCTGAAGCCATCTTAAACGACCGGCCCATCACCAAACTCTCAGATGATCCAAACGATTTGGAGCCGCTCACTCCAAAATTTAACTTGTACAAACCTTTGTATAAATAAAGTTTAGAAGAAAAAAAAAGAAACCCTGCTTTATCGTCACATATAAAATCAGGGAGGCCAAAATGTCCCAAATGAACATCATACTGCATTGAAGAAGGCTTTAAACTAGCGATTGAGACCATAAACACATTTTGAAAACGTTTACTGAGGTTAGAAATCAAGTGAGAAGTTGGTGAATTCTCCATTGACTTGTATAGAGACGGAAGTCCTTTAGACACCAAAACGGTCGCCCCCTGGTGGCCTTTTGATAGAATGCAGTTTTAAGTTACTTCCGGGTTGGCCTCATTTCAGAGGACCGGAATTCCCCGACTTTGTTTAATACTAGTACTGCTACAGCAGGACCTTTACTTTGAAATGCACCTGGACAGGAACTGGAGAGAACTACAGAAGGAAGTAACTTGACTGTATGTGTGTGCAAAGCGGAAAGTAAATAAACCAGACGGCATGACCGATGCTCCTGAACAACTGTTCACCTCATTTCATTAATATAGACATATAGTCACAACAATGTGTGAACCCCCATACCATGTGACGTCAGAGCCGTATCTCCCGTTTTGGTGAGGAGATGAACAGTACTCGTTAACCAGCCAGCGATCTGTAACTCACTCACGTCCAGTTTAATCCTTCCCGTTAACGTCCGTCGCTTGTGGAGAATTGAGCTGAACGAGGGACTAAGCTACCTCGACTTTCTCTCTAACTTTACCGCAGTTTGTGGACTGTTTCACCGGCACGTCTCACGTCCTCTGACTCCGGTGACTGTTTGTAAGAAGGCGCCATGAGACGCTGTGTGACGTCTTTTACAGAGACATGCGACGCTTTGCAGGTGCAGCTGAGTGAATAGACCAAATCACTTCTGACATGACCACAAATGTTCTTTTTATGTGACGGCAGCTTTATTAAAGGGAGGAAACTTTATGTATTTCTGTTTGTTAAGAGGAGGAAAAGTATTGCACATACATTAACATTGATCGTCTCTGGCCTGCAGTTCAGCTCTCTGCCACCGGGGGTCGATGTTGCTGCATAACAGCAGAATCACCTCCAAGTCCGAGATAAGGGTTTAAAGATGTGAGTCCATGTTTGTGTTCACAGGTGATCTGCCTCTGCTGCTCTGACTTTTATTTTTATTGTTCAATTTTATTTTGATGAGTAGATTTTTGTCCTGATCTGAGGTCTGTTACTCACAAATCTGCAAATGTTATGTAAATTCAAATAAAATATAAAAATGATTTGTCATGTTCACAAATTCTTTCATATAAACAGTTTAAAAAGCAATTTTACCCAAATATAATCAACTATAGATGAGTTTAAAGTAACCAAATGTTTGTTTAGGAAGCTGAACACACAAAGACCTACAAAAGATGAACAGAATGAAGTTACATTAAAATAATGTAAAATCTTCTATCTCACATAATCAGACTTGTCAAACTCAATTTAACTTTAAAATTTAAGACTGAAATGTTAAGTTAAAATGGTTCATTTCAGGGTTTTCTTTGATTTTATTTATTTGCACATATATACAGACGACATGACCCAGATTATAGAAATAAAACAGATGTGACAGGAGAGCCACTGATATAAAGGATCTCCAAAAATGTAAAAGAAAAAAAGGAATAAAAAAACCCCTCAATTAATAAATGAATCATTATTTAGCAAAGTAGAAAGAAGATTAATGACATTAAGAAACACAAAATGAGCAGAAGAGTTCACCAAATCAGCCAATATTAATCATATAAAAATGAAATGTATAATATATAAAATATATATTTTTTAAATAATTAAATATCAATAATTTAATGTAATGACAATTTCTTGAAAATGTTCCAGATAAAGTGAGTTAATGTGTGCACATCTGTACATCACAGTATCTGAAGGAAACACTTTTTAAAACACAGTTTTTTTATTTTTTTATCTGAGAGTCGTGATGTCTGTCTGACGTTTAGAGAATGAATCAGCTGAAACACACACACACACACACACACACACACACACACACACACACACACACACACACACACACACACACTAGAGTTGGATGTCTCGAGACCACAGTCTTGTCACAGTCTCGACCGTCTTTGGTCTTGGTCTTGTCTTGGTCTCGGATCCCTCGGTCTTGTCTTGGTCTCATTGTCTTGGTCTTGCGGTCTCAGGTCGACATAGTGGTCGGGAGATTTGCAACAAATAATGTCCATGATACAAAACATAACATTCGATAAAGCAACATTAAATTATTTCGCCTTTCATGCCCTTCAAATGCAACCTTTCAAATGCAACCAATCAATGACATACATGTATTTTGTTGTGATTAAGAAACTGGCGCTCATCCAATCAAAAGACGCAAGTGTAGCCAGCGCGAAACGTTAGGTTTACGTTGTAGCTGTCAGTCTCAGTCAGACCTAGTAATAATAATGTCAGCCAATTCCGCCATCATTAAATTTGCATTCACGGAACATAAAGAAATTTGCAGTCCAGGGGAAAGAAAGAAGCATTCTGCATTGTTCTGTCTTTAGTTTAAATAATACCTTCTTAAATTAAATTTAAACTGGGACTGAACCTCTTACCCCAGTATGCTGCTCTTATTCAATTGATGCAAGTTATGGTGTAACACTAGCTCACTAGCTGTTTTTTTGTTGTTTTTTTGGTCTCGGTCTCGTCTCGACTTTGTCTTGGTCTTGACTCAGTCTCGTCTTGGTCTCGGTCTTGATACCCTCTGGTCTTGGTAGTGTCTTGGTCTCGGTTTAGGCGGTCTTGACTACAAGTCTAACACACACACACACACACACACACACACACAATCATGCATCCTTTCTTTTCCTCTTTCTGGCTCTCACTTTCTCACACACACATTTAAACTGACTCTCAGCTCTGCTGCCCCCTGGTGGAGGATTTACTGTGAATCAGCTGAGTTCACACTGACAGAGAAACAGCTGATCTGAATACTGATGAAACTGTTTGTACTTGTACACTTTGAGAAAGGCCTTCAAATGTCTGTTTGAGGGTTAAGATTTGCTTTTTAGAGTTAAAGGAAATGTTCACAATTATCCAGCCTGTCTTTTTTGTTACTATACATGTTTTAAGACACTGGACAAATAGTGAACTCATCCTTTAGGATTGGCATTGGGGTTTAGATTCAGTTTAGGGTTGGGTTTAGACATTAAGCTCTCAAAGTCAAGATCAGGGTCAGCGGCTCGTAAATCCACTGTGTCAATAGGTGCGTTTATAATATTCACTCTTTTTATAGCTCTGTTTTTACTCTCTACCAACTCCTGAGGGAAACATCTGGCTCTTTAGCTGCTAAATGCTCGACTATGTTCACCAGCTAGTCAACAGCTTACTGTGTCTGTTTGCTGGTTGGTGCTGAGCAGGTAAGACTTGAAAGTGTTGAAATATCAAACATGATTAATTCTTCACAGGGTTTTCATTTAGAAGGTTAAATGGAAAGTTATACCTTAATATTATTATCTTTAGATTATGTTATACTGCATTTACTGCCAAAAGCACATTGTAAGCTTCCTGTGTGAAAATGTTCCCAACATGTACCATCAGAGGTGAGCTGTGGGACTCGGTCACTGTAACTGTTCATTGGACAGAGGCAGAGAGGGAAAGCTCTTAGGGAGGAAACGTAGATCAGGATTCTGCCTTCAACTCTTAATTCTCAGCAGAGACTGAAAGAAACTAACTAGAGATATGATGAATTAATCCAAAATAACTGTTAGTGTGATGAATATGAGATGATTGTGACACATGTGGCTGTATTTTACTGTAACATCACAGACTGTACTATAACAACAGAGGTTTTACTGCATCAGCAGAGATTTTATTAAAGCATCAGATATTTTGGTGGAATATAAAACAGCCAGGTACATTGTCTCTGAACATTTAATACGTTCAGTATCAATATTTTCACATCATGTTGAGAGAAAATGTGATTCAGCAATGTTACATATCTGCTGTTGTAATTTAGTCAAATATGAACATAATTTGTAGAACACAGAGTTGGTTCAAAGTGTAAAAGAACAATATCAAACAACATCTACAGTTTTAAAGACAGAATGAACATTTCAGAATAAGAAAGAAATAAGTTGTTGAACGTTCTCAGAAACATTAATAGATGTGTATCATCAGCATAGAAGTGAGGAATAGCAAGTTTATAGTTAATATCTGCTGATTAAGCAAAGAAAAAATAAAGAAAGTAGAACAAACTGGAACCTTGCAGCACATGTTAACCTGCTCAGTACAGAATCCAGATCCAAATCCAAACATCATTATTTGTTTGTTGTCTCTGTGAATGTAGAGTAGATTTCGTTTTCAGTCATGGGGACAGGAGGACGATACTCATTGACGACAGATAACTGAAAATCAAACAGGAATAACATCAAACCTAAAATACAGCAGTAAGCAGTGTAACAGAACAGATATTGTGTTCTTCTTAGATAATTGTTTGCTGATATTTTAGTGATAACAACTCAACAGGTCAGAGGTCTAATAACAGTCATTATGATTTTATTTCATTATAGTTTTGTTCATATTAGTGAAGTAGTTGCAGACATGAGATTGTTTATAACTAAATACAAAAATAAAATGTCTGCCAACAGTTAGAGTTAACATGAGACATTCAGAGTTAAAGAAAGTCACCTCCATGTTTCTGCTGTCTGAAGTTTCTCTGGTGTTCAAACCAGAGTTCCTCCTCATCATCAGTTTGTAGATGAACAGCAGAACAACAGCAACCAGCACGATAATCAGAGACATAGATGCAACCAGAGGCCAGAAGTAACCTGGAAGAGAGACACCGGAGACGGCTGGGAAGGAAGAGAGAGAGAGACATGTAGAGTATAGTTTAATAGACTGGGATCTTTTGTCTTGTATTGGAAGCTTAAAGGTTCTCTGTGGAGTTTTTGACCATAAGTAGCTTGTTTTTACATGTGGATCTACGTTGTGAACATGTGGTTGATGTGATACACAATCCAATGACAGCACTGTAACAGGGGCCGTCACACATTTCTTTAACTCACCATCTGTGTGTATTATGTCAGCAGTAGTAATGACAGAGATGTGCCTCAGAGCTATGAGGATTATATTTTGTTCATGTATACATCCTTGTACTGTTTATCATTGCATGATATTAATATTTACATTGTGTATTTCATGTCACATTGTTATGTTCAGTATTATTGTATAAGCTTAATCTCTGTATATGTTTACATTAGTTCCCTTTTGTGTAGTAACCACATCTGCAAAGGAGCATCCAAATGACCAGCAATAAATGAGTGGCATGCCAGTGATTGTGTTTGTGTCAATAACCGGATTAATTGATGTATTCATGCCATTACTGTTCTTACCGGACAACCTGTGGAGAGTGCAGTAATATATAGAACCAGCAATTAAGGGTTCATTAAGTTATCCTACCTGAGGTCACATTTTTGGGATTCAGTAAACCAATACCTCTTTTACACTCAGCATGTTTTGGTGAGTAACACTGAATATAAATATAACCTTCAAAGTGTCAACATGCTCAATAATAACGGGCATTAATGACATCATCAATATTTTCTGGTGATCAGCTGGTTAAAGAATGAAGGATGAAAGTGGAGATGTGAGAAAAACATGAATAAAGTGAATGAAGGAGATTGTGTGATTTCAGAGAGGTTTATATGTGTGTCATCACCAAATGAAGTGACCAAAACATCAGAACATAAGAGCACTGAGCTGCTCTGAGTAATCAGACAGCAGACCACGAGAGATCCTGACACCATGATTTTAGAGCCACCATTGACTGTATATAAATATGGACGACGTGTCTCCACTTCCTGCTGCTATGCAAAGTTTTTTCATCAGTTGGAGGATGTGTTGTTCCACATACAGCTGTATCTTTCTAATAACTCTGACCTTAGTGCTCCTCTCACTGCCATTAATTACATCACACCAATCAAATTCTAGCTGCAACTTTGGTTGTTTGTTTATATCTTGTCATTTCCATATTTCTATTGAAATGTTTGATTTTAGACAAAAACAAGAATAAATCCATTATAATGTTTCTTTAAACATTTATATGCAGTTACCAGAAGGTACATAAATGAAACATTTTTCATGATTTTCATTATAAAACTCACCATCTACAACAATGATCGGGAACCAGTCGAATGAATCTGGAGACAAAGGTCTGCCGTAACCACACTTGTACCGTCCTGTGTCCGACTTCTCCAGCTGTGTGATGGTCACATACATTCCAGATCCTTCTATATATTTAATGCTGTATCTGCCATTCAGAGCTGTGTTCTCTGCTGTTTCAACCAGGATGTCTTCTTCTTTTTTACATTCATCCTTACAGAAGAACTTCTTGCTTCCATGGACAGCAGCATTGCATACACGAGTGACACTTCCTCCCTCAGTTTCTGCAGGGATGAAATTAGTATTGTCACTAAATGGTGCTTCTGAAAAGATATAACCACATCTGCAAAGGAGCATCCAAATGACCAGCAATAAATGAGTGGCATGCCAGTGATTGTGTTTGTGTCAATAACCGGATTAATTGACGAATTCACGCCATTACTGTTCTTACCGGACAACCTGTGGAGAGTGCAGTAATATATAGAACCAGCAATTAAGGGTTCATTAAGTTATCCTACACCTGAGGTCACATTTTTGGGATTCAGTAAACCAATACCTCTTTTACACTCAGCATGTTTTGGTGAGTAACACTGAATATAAATATAACCTGTTTACAAGAAAACTGCACAGGGAACCTTTATCTAACATGAGATCTTCCTGTTGAACTAAACCCTCAAAGACTTTGGTCTGGATGTTTGTTGACTTGTCATGTGTTTACATCACATGTTAATAATTATCTTACATCATAAGAAATGTAGGATGTGTTTAAATATTAGACATGAAGATAATAAGGTAATATATTGTAAAACTAAATTTGAAACGTATTCTTCTAGGTGTTGAAACATGACGATCTTGTTATTTTTATTACTGAATGTTGTTATGCTGTTTTAAAAAAGACGTTTAGTTGCAGAGAGACAGTGATGGACAGATGGACAGACATGAACTGTCCTGTACCTGCAAACTGCTCTGTGGTTTCAGGGGAAGATGATGAAGGTGTGAAGCTTCCTGAACTGGAGATTAAACTCTGTGTTGTTGCTGGTGTGGAGGCTGATGGGACTGATGTTGGAAAAGGTCGGAGAGTCCAGTTTGGTTCTTCAGTGGTTGGAGCTGTGAACAATGAAAACACAATGAAACAATCAGATACTGAATCAAGAAAAATACAATGAATGTGTTAATGAAATACAAACAATTATAAGTAAGTGACCAAAATATAAGGACATAAGCGCACTGAGCTGCTCTGAGTAATCAACAGACCACAGATCTTGGCGTCATGACTTAAGTGTCGCCCTTGACTTTATGGCAACATACAACACATCTCCATAACATAGTGTATGGACTGGAATCTTCAATCTTTTATCAAAAGTTCCTTGTGGAGTTTTCAACCATAAGTAGCTTGTTTTTAAGTGTGGATCTACGTTGTGCACACATGGTTGATGTGATACACAATCCTACCAGTGGTTTCACTTTATCTCACTGATCTACAGGATGCAGCAATGCACAAATAAAAGCAGCAGAGAAGAAGACCACAAGCAATTCATGATATAAAAAAATTTAAATAATCAGCTTTGCAAATATTTTATCACTGAGGAAACATGTTCAACACTTGTGTTGGACCCATAGACTGTATAGAAGAAATGGACGTAACATCCATGACGTCACCCATTGGTTTGTGGACTGCTGCTCGGAGGCCAATAGTATCAGATCTGAGCAGCGGCATCTTGAAAATTTCAGGTGCATGCTGGGAAAAATAAAAACACGGATTCTACTTATATGGGCATCAGGAGGAGCATGAGGCGCCCTCCTGAACCTGTGAACCAATCAACCTGTCAATCACGACGTAGCCACGCCCTAATGCATACCCTGCTTTATCGTCACATATAAAATCAGGGAGGCCAAAATGTCCCAAATGAACATCATACTGCATTGAAGAAGGCTTTAAACTAGCGATTGAGACCATAAACACATTTTGAAAACGTTTACTGAGGTTAGAAATCAAGTGAGAAGTTGGTGAATTCTCCATTGACTTGTATAGAGACGGAAGTCCTTTTGACACCAAAACGGTCGCCCCCTGGTGGCCTTTTGATAGAATGCAGTTTTAAGTTACTTCCGCGTTGGCCTCATTTCAGAGGACCGGAACTCCACGGCTGCTTAGACCCAAAGGATAAACTCAGCATGTTTTGGTGAGTAACACTGAATATAAATATTACCTGTTTACAAGAAAACTGCACAGGGAACCTTTATCAAACATGAGATCTTCCTGTTGAACTAAACCCTCAAAGACTTTGGTCTGGATGTTTGTTGACTTGTCATGTGTTTACATCACATGTTAATAATTATCGTACATCATAAGAAATGTAGGATGTGTTTAAATATTAGACATGAAGATAATAAGGTAATATATTGTAAAACTAAATTTGAAACGTATTCTTCTAGGTGTTGAAACATGACGATCTTGTTATTTTTATTACTGAATGTTGTTATGCTGTTTCAAAAAATACGTTTAGTTGCAGAGAGACAGTGATGGACAGATGGACAGACATGAACTGTCCTGTACCTGCAAACTGCTCTGTGGTTTCAGGGAAAGATGATGAAGGTGTGAAGCTTCCTGAACTGGAGGTTAAACTCTGTGTTGTTGCTGGTGTGGAGGCTGATGGGACTGATGTTGGAAAAGGTCGGAGAGTCCAGTTTGGTTCTTCAGTGGTTGGATCTGTGAACAATGAAAACACAATGAAACTATCAGATACTGAATCTATAAAGCAGAGGAATAAGGTTTTATTCAATTAAGCATTATGTGTTCTGTTTGTTCTGATGAGACAGAGTTAGATATGAGATTATTGATTATTATTATAACATGAAGGATTGTTTTTATATCATAGTGAGATGCACTCTGCCCAGACCATCAGGGGCAGGTCAAATGCACTTGTGGTCATTTGGTGACCAGGTTTGCTGGATGCACCTGTGATGAAACATTATTACTGGTATGCATGTTGGAGGCTGTGACAGTCGTGGCCAATCACAGTTGTACTTTGATCCTCTTTAAACACGGAGCTTTCCCCGTCATCACACACTGACAGTTTGAATCCTGTGGAGAGTTTTCCTCACAGGAAACTTATTGTTGTCTGAGACGTAAAGAGTTTCAAACATGAATACAGCAGCTCAAATATACTGAAAAGAGCAGATGATGAGTCTTTTTAAGGTTAATCTGGACACAATGATCCAACAGTGTGTACTGTACAATATCTGCAGTTAAAAACAACATAGTAGTTTAGGATTATTCTGCAAGAATATAAGAGCACTGAGCTGCTCTGAGTAATCAGACAGCAGACCATGAGAGATCCTGCAAGTCTCACGGCAGTTCTTAAAATAGCCCCAAAATGTTATCTGTTGATTAAAATCCAGTAATCCACAAATATTATATATTACTTTAAAAATATAAACGCTATATTATTCAACATTTAACCAGGAGATTTTACCCCTGTTGTGTCTTTATAAGTCCCTGGAAGACCAGATAATTAACTTATGATTTCAAAATATCCTCAACATTTCTTGATACAAAAACAAGAAAGTTTCCTGGATAACTCAACCAAATGCTGGGTGAGTGTTATGACCATCGGTTTTAAAGGGGCAATTTAATGTTCATGTTTCTGTGTTGCTAAATGTTAAATAAATCATTCAAAGAAAACCTCACACGGAAGAAATTTGACAACATTTGGACGGTGAGTCTTTCGGTCTGCTCACCGGAATTATAAAATTAAAATGCATGAATAAAAACAAGAATACAATCTCATTAAATGTTGAGTGAGGTTATAGTTAAAAAGAATAACACATTCTGTGACTATCTCACTACCTGCTGTGAGACTGGGTTGGTCTAAACTTTATAATCCAGGTTTATATGAATGTTGTGTCTGGCTCGTGGAGCGATGAAGAAGACGAAGTGACGTACTTCCTGTCCCAGATTTTCTCAATCAATTCAGTTGGAGGATGTGTTGTCCCACATTCAGCTGTATCTTTCTAATAACTCTGACTTTAGTGCTCCTCTCACTGTCATTAATTACATCACACCAATCAAATTCCAGCTGCAACTTTGGTTGTTTGTTTATATCTTGTCATTTCCATATTTCAATTTTATATTTTAAATCATCGTTTTTCTTTAAGAACTCATATGCACTTACCAGAAGGTACATAAATTAAAAATAATAATTTTCATGATTTTCAATATATAACTCACCATCTACAACAAGGAGCAAGAACCTGTAGGATGAATCTGGAGACGAAGGTCTGCCGTAACCACACTTGTACCGTCCTGAGTCCGACTTCTTCAACTGTGTGATGGTCACATACAGTCCAGATCCTTCTCTATATTTAATGCTGTATCTGCCACTCTGAGCTCTGTTCTCTTCTGTTTCAACCAGGATGTCTTCTTCTTTTTTACATTCATCCTTACAGAAGAACTTCCTGCTTCCATAGACATTACCACTGCATCCACGAGTGACACTTCCTCCCTCAGTTACTGCACGGATGAAACGAGTGTTTACCCCCAATGGTGCTTCTAAAAAGTTAAACAATCAACAGTTAGTGTCTGTACTTCCTGTAAGATGCTGCAGTCTGATCACAATATTTCCTGCTTCACATCCACACAGATCCACAGAGTCACACTGGGAGCTGCCCAGTTCAACCACAGTCTGACTGCTGGATACACTGAGTCAATATATCATAAACGTCTCACAGTCTTCACACAGTTTAATTACATTCTATCTGACTTCATTTATTCATATGCTTCACAATCATTAAATGGGATGAACATAGTAAATATATCAGGTTTTGTGACTTTCAGTAGAAACTCACCATCTGTAACTATGAGGTCAAATTCATAGTAATCATCTGGAACCAAAGATCCACCCAAACCATATCTGTACCGTCCAGAGTCCGACTTGGTCAGCTGTGTGATGGTCACAGTCACACTTCTTGTTCCAGAGGATTTGTCTTTATATTCTATGCTGTATCTGCCGCTCTGAGCTGTGACATCATCTGTTTTAATGAGAATGTTTTCTTCTTTACATTCTCCTTTACAGAAGAACTTGGTGTTTCCAGATGAAGTGAAGGAGTAAGTCAGTGAACCCCGTCCTCCTTCAGCTCCAGCATAAAGTTGTATTGCATTGCTGAGTCCAGTGTCTCCATCCTGCAGCGCTGTTGGAAAGATGAACAGTGAATACTGATGATCAATACTTTGTGTATTATAGACTTACTGTAAAACAGACTGCAGCTTAATGAGAGCTAATCCATCACTTCACAGAGAAGCAGAGATGAAACAGAGGCAGTGTGGTGGAAGAAACAGCACATACTCTTCTGTGTCTTATAATTAAACATCATCCTAACACCTTATATGAAAGCTTTGCTTCACAGTTAGATGTGTCTGGGTTTTGTTTACTATATATGGTGATAATGATTCTCACTTTTCTTCCTGTCTGAAAATATGAGTTGAGAAACACATAAGGGAGGTGTCATTTTATAATAAGGAACATGTTGCTGTTTCCTGTGTGTGTGGTTGTAGACTGCTGTATAAAACCAGGAACTAACAGAGGCTGCTGCTCTCAGTCTAATGCATATAATGTTATAGGTTGAAGCACTTGAAAGTGTTTTGATTGAATAACACAGAAAGACATTGTGTCTTTGTGAGTCTCTTATTTTAGTAGAACATTTTAACTACAGGCAGCAAAGTGTTCACTGACTGTACAGCAGTTGCTGTTGTTCTACTCTCAGCTGCAGTTGTAGTCACAGTGTCTCTGTGTAATGTCTGTTTTTCACTGTTTTAATATCAAACACATTAATGAGCAACAACTATTCATGATGGACGGTTTTTATATTTTGTTAAATGAGATCACATTTAGTTTAGTTAAATTCAAAGATTAGATTATAGAGATGTTGCAGCAGCAAATAGTAACAGAATCATTTAGAGAACAACAGAATAACTAATTAACATGACAGCAACATAAAAACTTAAGTGATAGAAATGTGACATTTGTTAAAATGTCCACAATGAATGTCCAGAAGCAGTGTGTGCTGCAGCTTTACAGACACAGTCAGGTAATCAGTCCTCACCTGATAAGAAGCAGAAGAACAGAACCTGATGGATATTCATTCTGAGTTTGATCCTGATGCAGAAAATCATCAAACTGTCAGAGAACTGCCTCAATATGTCTGTCTGATCAATCAGGAAGATGGAGATGCTTTAACTTAACATTACTTCCTCTTTCTCTCTTCCTCTTCCTCTCTCTCTCTCTCTCTCTTTTAATTGGGCAAGTTGTAACGGTTCCTTCATGTCAGCTAGTACTGGTCATGCTTCATGTTATCCAGAGACACAGAGAGTGGAAACAGCTGATCAGATGTGTGACTTAAACATTCACTGCATCATTATTTCAATAAATGTGTTTTTATCACCCATTTTATGCATAAAGTTCACTTCAAGTGAGCAAAAAAGAGAAGAAGAAGAAAAGAGTGTGTTCCGCTTTCTTTGCTGATTGCAAACTTCCTTATTTCTAGAATGGGTCAGATAACCATCAGAAACAATCTGTCCTGGTGGTTGGCACATTGTTATTTCTAAATTAAGAAACATATGATGAAACGCTGCAGTGAAGCTGAATGACCAATGATCTGTATGTTCAGTGATGGTTGACCAAAAGCTGCAGCAGAGTGACTTTATCTCTTTCCAATCACCACAGTAACACCAAGGCCAACAGATCAGTGAGGAGACTGATAAATATGATGATCACTTCTCCAGATCCTCTGTGCTGCAAAGCTGCTGTGCTGATCCACTTTGACCTGCTGTGTGTCTGTGGTCACCTGACTTCCTGCTTCAATAAACGGTCTGTTAATTGAATTTCAAAGTAAAACTGACTCTGACTCAACCAGCCTGTCTGAGTGTCTGCATCAGGGTTCTGCTTCCTGTTGCTTTAACTGGTTTGTTACAGTACAAACTGGACAAATGTGGATGATCAACATGTCTGCCTTTAAAATGGAATGATAAAAACTTATATTAATTGTATGATTTAAGTGGTCAGTGTTCAGAATTAATCAATTCCTTTAACTTTATAAGTTTCCCATAATTATCACATCATGATTACAGGCCAGAAAACATGTGATGTCAAACAGGTAAAGGTACAAAGATGAGCAGGTCAGATTAAGAAGCTGCAGCATTCAAAACCATTTGAATCAAATGTTGAAGCTCTCTGTGTGTAAGTGTATTTTTCTATTCTACCAGTAGGAGGCACCAGAGTCAGTCACCACTTTGTTACAGTCAGCATGCTCACTGATATACTCACCGGTCGAGCTAAGTTACCCTGGTTACCCATCTTCAATGTTCACAGTGAATTAATCTACATTTATCTGACATTTGTTAAAATGTCCACAATGAATGTCCAGAAGCAGTGTGTGCTGCAGCTTTACAGACACAGTCAGGTAATCAGTCCTCACCTGATAAGAAGCAGAAGAACAGAACCTGGTGGATATTCATTCTGAGTTTGATCCTGATGCAGAAAATCATCAAACTGTCAGAGAACTGCCTCAATATGTCTGTCTGATCAATCAGGAAGATGAAGACGCTTTAACTTAACATTACTTCCTCTTTCTCTCTTCCTCTTCCTCTCTCTCTCTTTTAATTGGGCAAGTTGTAACGGTTCATTCATGTCAGCTAGTACTGGTCATGCTTCATGCTATCCAGAGACACAGAGAGTGGAAACAGCTGATCAGATGTGTGACTTAAACATTCACTGCATCATTATTTCAATAAATGTGTTTTTATCACCCATTTTATGCATAAAGTTCACTTCAAGTGAGCAAAAAAGAGAAGAAGAAGAAAAAGAGTGTGTTCCGCTTTCTTTGCTGATTGTAAAACTTCCTTATTTCTAGAATGGGCCAATCTGTCCTGGTGGTTAACACATTGTTATTTCTAAATTAAGAAACATATGATGAAACGCTGCAGTGAAGCTGAATGACCAATGATCTGTATGTTCAGTGATGGTTGACCAAAAGCTGCAGCAGAGTGACTTTATCTCTTTCCAATCACCACAGTAACACCAAGGCCAACAGATCAGTGAGGAGACTGATAAATATGATGATCACTTCTCCAGATCCTCTGTGCTGTAAAGCTGCTGTGCTGATCCACTTTGACCTGCTGTGTGTCTGTGGTCTGTTACCAAGAATATTGCCCTATTCCCTCCATTCCGGGAGACTGAAATTGAAGTTGGTTGGTAAAGCACAAGAGGCCTGTTCAGCCCTTTCTATTGAGGATAGTCTTCAGTATGAAATTAGGTGCCATACTTGGGGCTTATGAGCTGGTACCTGAGGCATAAAGGCAGCGTTTTCGTAGTTTGAGGAAGACTGCCTCTCAAACATTTGAGTTTGCAAGAGAAAAGGAGATACTTTTTAATAGATGGTGTCTAGCAAGCAAAGTTACTGAAATCAGCTCACTACGTCTTTGTTTCTTAATGGAGAGTTTGGACGAGCAGAAAGCTGCAAGCACAAAATGAAATGTGATCAGGTTCTAGTGGAAGAGGTTAACTAATATATTGAGTTATAACAAAAACTAATATTATCAGAAAAACCGACATATGGGAGAGTATTAGTGACAAAGTCAATGTTAGTAAAACCGTCCTGTGTGTATTCTGTCATTGTGTCTCCATAGTAACAGCCGGTTAATACCTGCCCTTCAAAGGTTTATTTATAGACGCAGTTAGCATCAGAAATATAACCTTCAGGTTTGGTAAATCACAATGTGTGTGCTAAATAACATATTTCTATTTTCTCCTCCCTGTATTTTGCACACTGGGGTTAAAATGTCTCATATTACATTCATTACGGTAAACTACTAATATTACATTCATTATGGCAAAATTAGATGTGTCTGGGTTTTGTTTACTATATATGGTGATAATGATTCTCACTTTTCTTCCTCATCTGAAAATATGAGTTGAGAAACACATAAGGGAAGTGTCATTTTATAATAAGGAACATGTTGCTGTTTCCTGTGTGTGTGGTTGTAGACTGCTGTATAAAACCAGGAACTAACAGAGGCTGCTGCTCTCAGTCTAATGCATATAATGTTATAGGTTGAAGCCCACTTGCAAGTGTTTTGAATAAGTAACTGTTATGACCTGACTCAAGTGGTCACAACAAAAGGGAGACATACCATTACTTAAATAATGAAGTGTGAACATCAGTGGCATCAGTAATGTATGAGCTGGGTGATGGATGAGTGAATATGTGTGTGTGTGTGTGTGTGTGTGTTGTAAAGGTACAGAAACCTTTGCAGAACAACGTGGAAAATGATAGAGATATAGAGATGTTGCAGCAGCAAATAGTAACAGAATCATTTAGAGAACAACAGAATAACTAATTAACATGACAGCAACATAAAAACTTAAGTGATAGAAATGTGACATTTGTTAAAATGTCCACAATGAATGTCCAGAAGCAGTGTGTGCTGCAGCTTTACAGACACAGTCAGGTAATCAGTCCTCACCTGATAAGAAGCAGAAGAACAGAACCTGGTGGATATTCATTCTGAGTTTGATCCTGATGCAGAAAATCATCAAACTGTCAGAGAACTGCCTCAATATGTCTGTCTGATCAATCAGGAAGATGGAGACGCTTTAACTTAACATTACTTCCTCTTCCTCTCTTCCTCTTTCTCTCTCTCTCTTTTAATTGGGCAAGTTGTAACGGTTCCTTCATGTCAGCTAGTACTGGTCATGCTTCATGCTATCCAGAGACACAGAGAGTGGAAACAGCTGATCAGATGTGTGACTTAAACATTCACTGCATCATTATTTCAATAGATGTGTTTTTATCACCCATTTTATGCATAAAGTTCACTTCAAGTGAGCAAAAAAGAGAAAAAGAAGAAAAGAGTGTGTTCCGCTTTCTTTGCTGATTGTAAAACTTCCTTATTTCTAGAATGGGCCAAACTGTCCTGGTGGTTAACACATTGTTATTTCCAAATTAAGAAACATATGATGAAACGCTGCAGTGAAGCTGAATGACCAATGATCTGTATGTTCAGTGATGGTTGACCAAAAGCTGCAGCAGAGTGACTTTATCTCTTTCCAATCACCACAGTAACACCAAGGCCAACAGATCAGTGAGGAGACTGATAAATATGATGATCACTTCTCCAGATCCTCTGTGCTGCAAAGCTGCTGTGCTGATCCACTTTGACCTGCTGTGTGTCTGTGGTCACCTGACTTCCTGCTTCAATAAACGGTCTGTTAATTGAATTTCAAAGTAAAGCTGACTTTGACTCAACCAGCCTGTCTGAGTGTCTGCATCAGGGTTCTGCTTCCTGTTGCTTTAACTGGTTTGTTACAGTACAAACTGGACAAATGTGGACGATCAACATGTCTGCCATTAAAATGGAATGATAAAAACTTATATTAATTGTATGATTTAAGTGGTCAGTGTTCAGAATTAATCAATTCCTTTAACTTTATAAGTTTCCCATAATTATCACATCATGATTACAGGCCAGAAAACATGTGATGTCAAACAGGTAAAGGTACAAAGATGAGCAGGTCAGATTAAGAAGCTGCAGCATTCAAAACAATTGGAATCAAATGTTGAAGCTCTCTGTGTGTAAGTGTATTTTTCATTACTACCACTAGGAGGCACCAGAGTCAGACACCACTTTGTAACAGTCAGCATGCTCACTGATATACTCACAGGTTGAGCTAATTTACCCTGGTTACCCATCTTCAATGTTCACAGTGAATTAATCTACATTTATCTGACATTTGTTAAAATGTCCACAATGAATGTCCAGAAGCAGTGTGTGCTGCAGCTTTACAGACACAGTCAGGTAATCAGTCCTCACCTGATAAGAAGCAGAAGAACAGAACCTGGTGGATATTCATTCTGAGTTTGATCCTGATGCAGAAAATCATCAAACTGTCAGAGAACTGCCTCAATATGTCTGTCTGATCAATCAGGAAGATGAAGACGCTTTAAGTTTACATTACTTTCTCTACTTCTCCTTTTCTCTGTTAGCAACATGATGATGACGATGATAATGATGGAAAGTTGATTAGCTCAGCTGGGGTGAGTTGACTAATCACCATCTCTTTGTCTCTGCAGTCGTGGCTTGACTGGAGCAGGCTGCACACGGTAAGTGGAGTTGTATCACAGCTGAGGACAAGAACCCTAAGTTTACCTTTGTGTTGTGTTTAAGTTTGTATTTGGTGCAGACGTGTTTGAGTTCCAGGCAGCATCTCACAGCACAATATATTGACCTCTTTACATGCCATATAATATCCCAGGAGATATCCAACAATGAAGATTAAATACAAACACACAGCATCAACTATATGAACACAATAAGTGTAATATTAATGTGTATCAGTGGTTTCATGATGAAGCTGCTGTGAAGGCTGTTTGACTGTTATAATGTATGAAGCCATTTTATTAATGCTCAATATTTATAATAAAGTCTTATATGAATACATATTTTATATTGTGATAACAGTTTTACTATATTTTCGTTCATCATATTTTTATACAGCAACAAACACTTCTGGGTGTCAACAAGAGTTAAAACCATTCATTAAAAATCCATATATTGCTTCAAAATGCTAAATATTGTGGAAGTTTTAAAGACTAGTGCTACCAATATATTTTAAAATTAGATGTTGAATAAAATATGTTAAGTTAAGCCTTTGTTCAGAAAGAGAATAACAGAACAGTGATCTTGACTTTCCCTGAGCCTCGGTGACAATAAGCAGTGTGTTCCTCTTTTTGTAATAGTAATGCAATAACTGCTGAGTGCAAACTTCCTTATTTATAAATTGCATCAGACAACCTTCAGAACCAAAGTGTACTTGTGGTTAACACATTGTTTACTTCACTAAACAATGTGTCAATATATATATATATATATCCTCAAGAGTCAGTGAGACTTGAAAGTGTTGAAATATCAAACATGATTAATTTTTCACAGGGTTTTCATTTAGAAGGTTAAATGGAAACTTATACCTTCATGTTATTATCTTTAGATTATGTTATACTGCATTTACTGCCAAAAGCACATTGTAAGCTTCCTGTGTGAAAATGTTCCCAACAGGTACCATCAGAGGTGAGCTGTGGGACTCGGTCACTGTAACTGTTCATTGGACAGAGGCAGAGAGGGAAAGCTCTTAGGGAGGAAACGTAGATCAGGATTCTGCCTTCAACTCTTAATTCTCAGCAGAGACTGAAAGAAACTAACTAGAGATATGATGAATTAATCCTAAATAACTGTTAAGGTGATGAATATGAGATGATTGTGACACATGTGGCTGTATTTACTGTAACATCACAGACTGTACTATAACAACAGAGATTTTACTGCATCAGCAGAGATTTTATTAAAGCATCAGATATTTTGGTGGAATATAAAACAGCCAGGTACATTGTCTCTGATCATTTAATACGTTCAGTATCAATATTTTCACATCATGTTGAGAGAAAATGTGATTCAGCAATGTTACATATCTGCTGTTGTAATTTAGTCAAATATGAACATAATTTGTAGAACATAGAGTTGGTTCAAAGTGTAGAAGAACAATATCAAACAACATCTACAGTTTTAAAGACAGAATGAACATTTCAGAAAAAAATAAGTTGTTGAACATTCTCAGAAACATTAATAGATGTGTATCATCAGCATAGAAGTGAGGAATAGCAAGTTTATAGTTAATATCTGCTGATTAAGCAAAGAAAAAATAAAGAAAGTAGAACAAACTGGAACCTTGCAGCACATGTTAACCTGCTCAGTACAGAATCCAGATCCAAATCCAAACATCATCACATGTTTATTGTCTCTCTAAGTGTAGAGTAGGTTTGGTCTGGATCCATGCCGGCTGCATCCAGACTCTGGTAGACGGGATCTTCACTCATGGAGACAGGAGGACGGTTCTTATAGACGACAGATAACTGAAAATCAAACAGGAATAACATCAAACCTAAAATACAGCAGTAAGCAGTGTAACAGAACAGATATTGTGTTCTTCTTAGATAATTGTTTGCTGATATTTTAGTGATAACAACTCAACAGTTCAGAGGTCTAATAACAGTCATTATGATTTTATTTCATTATAGTTTTGTTCATATTAGTGAAGTAGTTGCAGACATGAGATTGTTTATAACTAACTACAAAAATAAAATGTCTGCCAACAGTGAGAGTTAACATGAGACATCCAGAGTTAAAGAAAGTCACCTCCATGTTTCTGCTGTCTGAAGTTTCTCTGGTGTTCAAACCAGAGTTCCTCCTCATCATCAGTTTATAGACGAGCAGCAGAACAACAGCAACCAGCACAATAATCAGAGACATAGATGCAACCAGAGGCCAGAAGTAACTTGGAAGAGAGACACCGGAGACGGCTGGGAAGGAAAAGAGAGAGAGAGAGACATGTAGAGTATAGTTTAATAGACTGGGATCTTTTGTCTTGTATTGGAAGCTTAAAGGTTCTCTGTGGAGTTTTTGACCATAAGTAGCTTGTTTTTACATGTGGATCTACGTTGTGAACATGTGGTTGATGTGATACAATCCTACCAGTGGTTTCACATTATCTCACTGATCTACAGGATGCAGGAATGTGCCCAAAAACGCAGTAATGTACCAATAAAAGCAGGAGAGAAGAACGCTGCAAGCAGTCCAGGATTTGAAATAATCAGTTTCCAAATATTTTATGACTGAGGGAACAAGCTCAGCACTTGTGTTGGACCTAAAGGACACACTCAGTGTTGAGAAAGTCATCCAGTTTCAGCACTGGCATCCTCTTTAGCCTATTCACAGTTTATATACACAGTCTGCTGCTGTGCACACGGTGTGCATGTGAACAAACCGTGTCAGGATGCTCTGTATTGAGTTATAATTCTACAAACTTCTTACAAAACATTGTAAATGTAAAAATGTATATCATAATGTCTCATGTATAATGACAGCGCTCATGTCTCTTTAATAGTCTGATGGTCACTTTAATGCTGTTCATTTCATATGATCCCTGACCATGTTGTTTATGTTAATTAGTGATTTATTATCATGCCTTCAGGATGTTATTTATGTTACAGTGCAATGACAGCACTGTAACAGGGGCCGTCACACATTTCTTTAACTCACCATCTGTGTGTATTATGTCAGCAGTAGTAATGACAGAGATGTGCCTCAGAGCTATGAGGATTATATTTTGTTCATGTATACATCCTTGTACTGTTTATCATTGCATGATATTAATATTTACATTGTGAATTTCATGTTGCATTGTTATGTTCAGTATTATTGTATAAGCTTAATCTCTGTATATGTTTACATTTGTTCCCTTTTGTGTAGTAACCACATCTGCAAAGGAGCATCCAAATGACCAGCAATAAATGAGTGGCATGCCAGTGATTGTGTTTGTGTCAATAACCGGATTAATTGACGTATTCACGCCATTACTGTTCTTACCGGACAACCTGTGGAGAGTGCAGTAATATATAGAACCAGCAATTAAGGGTTCATTAAGTTATCCTACCTGAGGTCACATTTTTGGGATTCAGTAAACCAATACCTCTTTTACACTCAGCATGTTTTGGTGAGTAACACTGAATATAAATATAACCTGTTTACAAGAAAACTGCACAGGGAACCTTTATCAAACATGAGATCTTCCTGTTGAACTAAACCCTCAAAGACTTTGGTCTGGATGTTTGTTGACTTGTCATGTGTTTACATCACATGTTAATAATCATCTTACATCATGAGAAATGTAGGATGTGTTTAAATATTAGACATGAAGATAATAAGGTAATATATTGTAAACATTTGAAACGTATTCTTCTAGGTGTTGAAACATGTTGGACGATCTTGTTATTGTTATTACTGAATGTTGTTTTAAGAAGACGTTTAGTTGCAGAGAGACAGTGATGGACAGATGGACAGATATGAACTGTCCTGTACCTGCAAACTGCTCTGTGGTTTCAGGGAAAGATGATGAAGGTGTGAAGCTTCCTGAACTGGAGATTAAACTCTGTGTTGTTGCTGGTGTGGAGGCTGATGGGACTGATGTTGGAAAAGGTCGGAGAGTCCAGTTTGGTTCTTCAGTGGTTGGAGCTGTGAACAATGAAAACACAATGAAACTATCAGATACTGAATCAATAAAGCAGAGGAATAAGGTTTTATTCAATTAAGCATTATGTGTTCTGTTTGTTCTGATGAGACAGAGTTAGATATGAGATTATTGATTATTATTATAACATGAAGGATTGTTTTTATTTCATAGTGAGATGCACTCTGCCCAGACCATCAGGGGCAGGTCAAATGCACTTGTGGTCATTTGGTGACCAGGTTTGCTGGATGCACCTGTGATGAAACATTATTACTGGTATGCATGTTGGAGGCTGTGACAGTCGTGGCCAATCACAGTTGTACTTTGATCCTCTTTAAACACGGAGCTTTCCCCGTCATCACACACTGACAGTTTGAATCCTGTGGAGAGTTTTCCTCACAGGAAACTTATTGTTGTCTGAGACGTAAAGAGTTTCAAACATGAATACAGCAGCTCAAATATACTGAATGAGCAGATGATGAGTCTTTTTAAGTTGAATCTGGACACAATGATCCAACAGTGTGTACTGTACAATATCTGCAGTTAAAACAACATAGTAGTTTAGGTCTATCCTGCAAGAACATAAGAGCACTGAGCTGCTCTGAGTAATCAGACAGCAGACCATGAGAGATCCTGCAAGTCTCACGGCAGTTCTTAAAATAGCCCCAAAATGTTATCTGTTGATTAAAATCCAGTAATCCACAAATATTATATATTACTTTAAAAATATAAACGCTATATTATTCAACATTTAACCAGGAAATTTTACCCCTGTTGTATCTTTATAAGTCCCTGGAAGACCAGATAATTAACTTATGATTTCAAAATATCCTCAAAAACAAGAAAGTTTCCTGGATAACTCAACCAAATGCTGGGTGAGTGTTATGACCATCGGTTTTAAAGTGGCAATTTAATGTTCATGTTTCTGTGTTGCTAAATGTTAAATAAATCATTCAAAGAAAACCTCACACGGAAGAAGTTTGACTAAATTTGGACGGTGAGTCTTTCGGTCTGCTCACCGGAATTATAAAATTAAAATACATGAATAAAAACAAGAATACAATCTCATTAAATGTTGAGTGAGGTTATAGTTAAAAAGAATAACACATTTCGTGACTATCTCACTACCTGCTGTGATGATGAAGACGAAGTGACGTACTTCCTGTCCCAGATTTTCTCAATGAATTCAGTTGGAGGATGTGTTGTTTCTACATTCAGCTGTATCTTTCTAATAACTCTGACCTTAGTGCTCCTCTCACTGCCATTAATTACATCACACCAATCAAATTCTAGCTGCAACTTTGGTTGTTTGTTTATATCTTGTCATTTCCATATTTCAATTTTATATTTTAAATCATCGTTTTTCTTTAAGAACTCATATGCCCTTACCAGAAGGTACATAAATTAAGAATAATAATTTTCATGATTTTCAATATATAACTCACCATCTACAACAAGGAGCAAGAACCTGTAGGATGAATCTGGAGACGAAGCTCTGCCGTAACCACACTTGTACCATCCTGAGTCCGACTTCTTCAGCTGTGTGATGGTCACATACAGTCCATATGTAGATCCTTTTATATATTCAATACTGTATCTGTCACTCTGAGCTCTGTTCTCTGCTGTTTCAACCAGGATGTCTTCTTCTTTTTTACATTCATCCTTACAGAAGAACTTCCTGCTTCCATAGACAGTACCACTGCATCCACGAGTGACATTTCCTCCCTCAGTTTCTACAGGGATGAATTGAGTGTTTACCCCCAACGGTGCTTCTAAAAAGTTAAACAATCAACAGTTAGTGTCTGTACTTCCTGTAAGATGCTGCAGTCTGATCACAATATTTCCTGCTTCACATTCACACAGATCCACAGAGTCACACTGGGAGCTGCCCAGTTCAACCACAGTCTGACTGCTGGATACACTGAGTCAATATATCATAAACGTCTCACAGTCTTCACACAGTTTAATTACATTCTATCTGAGTTCATTTATTCTTATGCTTCACAATCATTAAATGTGATGAACATAGTAAATATATCAGGTTTTGTGACTTTCAGTAGAAACTCACCATCTGTAACTATGAGGTCAAATTCATAGTAATCATCTGGAACCAAAGATTCACCCAAACCATATCTGTATCGTCCAGAGTCCGACTTGGTCAGCTGTTTGATGGTCACAGTCACAGTTCTTGTTCCAGAGGATCCGTCTTTATATTCGATGCTGTATCTGCCGCTCTGAGCTGTGACATCATCTGTTTTAATGAGAATGTTTTCTTCTTTACATTCTCCTTTACAGAAGAACTTAGTGTTTCCAGATGAAGTGAAGGAGTAAGTCAGTGAACCCCGTCCTCCTTCAGCTCCAGCATAAAGTTGTATTGCATTGGTGAGTCCAGTGTGTCCATCCTGCAGTGCTGTTGGAAAGATGAACAGTGAATACTTTGTGTATTATAGACTTACTGTAAAACAGACTGCAGCTTAATGAGAGCTAATCCATCACTTCACAGAGAAGCAGAGATGAAACAGAGGCAGTGTGGTGGAAGAAACAGCACATACTCTTCTGTGTCTTATAATTAAACATCATCCTAACACCTTATATGAAAGCTTTGCTTCACAGTTAGATGTGTCTGGGTTTTGTTTACTATATATGGTGATAATGATTCTCACTTTTCTTCCTGTCTGAAAATATGAGTTGAGAAACACATAAGGGAAGTGTCATTTTATAATAAGGAACATGTTGCTGTTTCCTGTGTGTGTGGTTGTAGACTGCTGTATAAAACCAGGAACTAACAGAGGCTGCTGCTCTCAGTCTAATGCATATAATGTTATAGGTTGAAACACTTGAAAGTGTTTTGATTGAATAACACAGAAAGACATTGTGTCTTTGTGAGTCTCTTATTTTAGTAGAACATTTTAACTACAGGCAGCAAAGTGTTCACTGACTGTACAGCAGTTGCTGTTGTTCTACTCTCAGCTGCAGTTGTAGTCACAGTGTCTCTGTGTAATGTCTGTTTTTCACTGTTTTAATATCAAACACATTAATGAGCAACAACTATTCATGATGGATGATTTTTATATTTTGTTAAATGAGATCACATTTAGTTTAGTTAAATTCAAAGATTAGATTATAGAGATGTTGAAGCAGCAAATAGTAACAGAATCATTTAGAGAACAACAGAATAACTAATTAACATGACAGCAACATAAAAACTTAAGTGATAGAAATGTGACATTTGTTAAAATGTCCACAATGAATGTCCAGAAGCAGTGTGTGCTGCAGCTTTACAGACACAGTCAGGTAATCAGTCCTCACCTGATAAGAAGCAGAAGAACAGAACCTGGTGGATATTCATTCTGAGTTTGATCCTGATGCAGAAAATCATCAAACTGTCAGAGAACTGCCTCAATATGTCTGTCTGATCAATCAGGAAGATGGAGACGCTTTAAGATAACATTACTTCCTCTTCCTCTCTTCCTCTTCCTCTCTCTCTGTATCTGTCTCTCTCTCTCTTTTAATTGGGCAAGTTGTAACGGTTCCTTCATGTCAGCTAGTACTGGTCATGCTTCATGCTATCCAGAGACACAGAGAGTGGAAACAGCTGATCAGATGTGTGACTTAAACATTCACTGCATCATTATTTCAATAAATGTGTTTTTATCACCCATTTTATGCATAAAGTTCACTTCAAGTGAGCAAAAAAGAGAAGAAGAAGAAAAGAGTGTGTTCCGCTTTCTTTGCTGATTGTAAAACTTCCTTATTTCTAGAATGGGCCAAACTGTCCTGGTGGTTAACACATTGTTATTTCCAAATTAAGAAACATATGATGAAACACTGCAGTGAAGCTGAATGACCAATGATCTGTATGTTCAGTGATGGTTGACCAAAAGCTGCAGCAGAGTGACTTTATCTCTTTCCAATCACCACAGTAACACCAAGGCCAACAGATCAGTGAGGAGACTGATAAATATGATGATCACTTCTCCAGATCCTCTGTGCTGTAAAGCTGCTGTGCTGATCCACATTGACCTGCTGTGTGTCTGTGGTCACCTGACTTCCTGCTTCAATAAACGGTCTGTTAATTGAATTTCAAAGTAAAACTGACTTTGACTCAACCAGCCTGTCTGAGTGTCTGCATCAGGGTTCTGCTTCCTGTTGCTTTAACTGGTTTGTTACAGTACAAACTGGACAAATGTGGACGATCAACATGTCTGCCATTAAAATGGAATGATAAAAACTTATATTAATTGTATGATTTAGGTGGTTTAAGTTTCCCATAATTATCACATCATGATTACAGGCCAGAAAACATGTGATGTCAAACAGGTAAAGGTACAAAGATGAGCAGGTCAGATTAAGAAGCTGCAGCAATCAAAATAAGTTGAATCAAATGTTGAAGCTCTCTGTGTGTAAGTTTCTTTTTCATTACTACCACTAGGAGGCACCAGAGTCAGTCACCACTTTGTTACAGTCAGCATGCTCACTGATATACTCACAGGTTAAGCTAAGTTACCGTGGTTACCCATCTTCAATGTTCACAGTGAATTAATCTACATTTATCTGACATTTGTTAAAATATCCACAATGAATGTCCAGAAGCAGTGTGTGCTGCAGCTTTACAGACACAGTCAGGTAATCAGTCCTCACCTGATAAGAAGCAGAAGAACTGAACCTGGTGGATATTCATTCTGAGTTTGATCCTGATGCAGAAAATCATCAAACTGTCAGAGAACTGCCTCAATATGTCTGTCTGATCAATCAGGAAGATGGAGACGCTTTAACTTAACATTACTTCCTCTTTCTCTCTTCCTCTTTCTCTCTCTCTCTCTCTCTCTCTCTCTCTCTCTCTCTTTTAATTGGGCAAGTTGTAACGGTTCCTTCATGTCAGCTAGTACTGGTCATGCTTCATGCTATCCAGAGACACAGAGTGGAAACAGCTGATCAGATGTGTGACTTAAACATTCACTGCATCATTATTTCAACACATGTGTTTCTGTCACTCATTTTATGCATAAAGTTCACTTCATGTAAGCAAAAAAGAGAATAAGAAGAAAAGAGTGTGTTCCGCTTTCTTTGCTGATTGCAAACTTCCTTATTTCTAGAATGGGTCAGATAACCATCAGAAACAAACTGTCCTGGTGGTTAACACATTGTTATTTTTAAATTAAGAAACATATGATGAAACGCTGCAGTGAAGCTGAATGACCAATGATCTGTATGTTCAGTGATGGTTGACCAAAAGCTGCAGCAGAGTGACTTTATCTCTTTCCAATCACCACAGTAACACCAAGGCCAACAGATCAGTGAGGAGACTGTCAGGTTTTGTAGAAAGTTCGGACCCAAATGCAGAACGTTCCAAATTCAAGAGTTTTTAATTGAACAGAAAAAGTCAAAAAACAACTCCAACAAAGAATGTCCCGTCAAACGGTCAAAAAACTCAACAAAAATGCAGGCTCTTGGCCACAAAACTGAAACAGGAAAAAAGCTGACAAACTAGAGGGCAGTCCAAAGAGTGGTCTAGAGGCAGGCAAGGGTCAGGTCCAAATAAGCAGTCCAAACAGGCAGATAATCCAAATCGGCAGGCAAAATCCAAAAACCAGGTTCACAGGCAGAGTACAAACAAGCAGGTTGGCAGACAGGAAAAGCAGGTAACAACGGTAGATGTGCTCAGAACAAAAGACTGGGACAATCTGACAAACTGGGGCTGACAGAGCACAGAATAAGTAGGCCTAATCATTAGGAGTTAACGGAGTACAGGTGAGCACAAAATGGCCGACAATGACCACATGGAAGCATGACAGGTGAGGGCGGAGTCATTACCCAAAACAAACAAAAGCACATGGTTGCAACACAAAATGTCCAGCAGGTGTCAATGAACATGCAAGGATACTGACACTACCCCCCCCTCAACGAACGCCTCTCGGCGTCAAGGCAGGATGGCGTGGGTGTTGCTGGCGAAAGTCTCTAATGAGTGTCTTATCCACAATGTGGCGGGCGGGAACCCACATCCGCTCCTCTGGCCCATACCCTTTCCAGTCAACCAAAAACTGGAGACCACGCCCACGCCGGCGAACATCCATCAGCTTCTCGACAGTGTAGACAGGACCCCCATCAACGAGCCGGGGGGGAGGGCGGGGCACAGCCGGGGGAGACAGAGGACTGTGACAGACAGGTTTGACCCGGGACACATGGAAGGTGGGATGGACTCGGCGAAGTGAGAGGGGCAGGCGCAACCGGACTGCAGATCTGCCCAAGACCCGTTCGATGACATAGGGCCCAATGAAGCGGGGAGCCAGCTTACGTGAGTCCACTCGGAGAGGTAGGTCCTTGGTAGAGAGCCAAACCCTCTGACCGCTCCTGTAGTGGGGGGCCTTGACCCTTCGGCGGTCTGCCAACCGCTTGACCTGGGCACCCGAACGCAACAGAGAGGCTCGAGCACGTCTCCACGTCGCCTTGCACCGCCGGACAAACGCCTGGACCGATGGAACCGATGCCTCAAGTTCCTGGGAAGAAAAGAGAGGTGGTTGGTAGCCAAGGCAACATTGAAAAGGGGAGAGACCCGTAGATGCAACAGGGAGAGAATTGTGGGCATACTCAGCCCATGCCAAATGCCGACTCCAGGATGTGGGATTCTGGGACGCCAGGCACCTAAGAACCCTTTCAAGGTCCTGGTTGGCCCGCTCTGTCTGGCCGTTGGTCTGAGGATGGAATCCTGAAGAGAGGCTGGCGGTGGCTCCAATAAGCCTACAGAACTCCTTCCAAAACGAGGACACAAATTGAGGACCTCGGTCAGACACCATGTCAAAAGGCATTCCATGGATCCTAAAGACATGGTTAACCATGAGAGAAGCTGTCTCCTTGGCAGAAGGGAGTTTAGGCAGAGGGACAAAGTGCACACACTTGGAGAACCGATCAACAATAGTCAGGACAGCAGAGTTACCATCAGAAGGCGGGAGGCCAGTCACAAAATCCAAGGCTATGTGGGACCATGGTCGTCTGGGTACCGGGAGCGGCTGGAGGAGTCCGACAGGTGGCTGATTTGAGCTCTTGTTTTGGGCGCAAATCTGACAGGCAGCAATGAAGGCTTGGACATCTGCAACCATTCGGGGCCACCAAAACTGTTGACGGAGAAATGCCATAGTCCTCCTAACCCCGGCATGGCAGGTCAGTCGGGAGCAGTGACCCCACTCCAAAACCTGAGGACGGACAGAACTGGGGACAAACAGGCGGTTAGGGGGGCAACCAGCTGGGCAAGCCTCCTGTTGCTGGGCACTGCGAACCACAGAGACTATATGCCAAGAAACTGCACCCACTAAACAGTGAGAAGGCAAAATGGTGTTAGGGGCAGGGGCAGCATCTGGAGCACTAAACTGTCGAGAAAGAGAGTCAGGTTTAGCATTCTTGGACCCAGGACGGAAAGACAAGGTAAAATTGAACCGACTAAAAAAAAGAGACCACCTGGCCTGGCGTGCGTTGAGTCGTTTGGCAGACTTCAAATACTCCAGGTTCCTATGGTCCGTCCACACAAGAAAAGGAACCTCAGCGCCCTCTAGCCAATGACGCCACTCCTCCAGAGCGAGTTTGACCGCCAGAAGTTCCCGGTCCCCGACATCGTAGTTTCTCTCAGCAGGCGTTAACTTGTGGGAGAAAAAGGCACATGGGTGCAGCTTATTGTCCTCCTTGGACCTCTGGGACAGGACAGCTCCAGCCCCTACCTCAGAGGCATCCACCTCAACAATGAACTGACACGAAGGATCTGGCATAACCAGAATGGGAGAAGAGGTGAAACGCTTCTTCAGTTGTTGGAACGCCTTCTCCGCCACTTCCGACCAGAAAAACCTGACAGAGGAGGATGTCAGAGCAGTTAGAGGAGAGGCAAAAGAACTATAGTTACGAATGAACCGTCTGTAAAAATTTGCAAAACCCAGAAACTTCTGCAGATCCTTGCGGGACTGAGGGGTAGGCCAATCAATGACTGCCTTGATCTTAGAGGAGTCCATCCCAACACCACCTTCAGAGACGACAAAGCCCAAAAACGATGTGGAGCGTTGATGGAACTCACATTTCTCAGCCTTTACATAAAATTGGTTCTCTAGTAACCGCTGAAGAACTAATCGGACATGATGGACATGGTCACGAAGGGACTTGGAAAAAATCAGAATATCGTCCAAATAAACAAAAACAAATTTGTTTACCATATCCCGCAGTACATCATTGACCAAAGTCTGGAACACAGCTGGGGCGTTGGTCAGTCCAAACGGCATTACAAGGTATTCGTAGTGCCCTGTGGGTGTATTAAATGCCGTCTTCCACTCATCTCCCTCCCTGATTCTCACCAAATGATAGGCATTACGAAGGTCCAATTTAGAAAACACTGTGGCACCCTGTAACAGTTCAAAGGCTGAGGACATCAAGGGAAGAGGATATCTGTTCTTAACCGTAATATCATTGAGGCCCCGGTAATCAATGCAAGGTCTTAATGATCTATCCTTCTTGTCCACAAAGAAAAACCCTGCCCCTGCTGGAGAGGACGAGGGACGGATAATACCTGCTGCTAGGGAGTCCTCAATGTACTTGTTCATGGCCATTCTCTCAGGGGGCGCCAGAGAGTACAGACGACCTCAAGGCGGACAAGCTCCAGGAAGCAACTCTATAGAGCAATCATATGGACGATGAGGTGGTAGAGAAGTTGCCCTGGACTTGCTGAAGACGGGTCTCAGGTCTAGGTATTCCTCCGGAACTCTTGACAGGTCTGGAAACTCCTCAGGTAGCTCAGGAAAAACAGGGAACCGGTTAAGGGCAGACCTCAGACACTGGGAATGACAGAATGGGCTCCAGCCCAAAATAGAATTCTTCTCCCAATCAATGTCGGGTTGTGTTTGACTAACCAAGGGTGACCAAGAACTATGGGAATCTGTGGTGAATCAATAACATAAAGAGCAATCTCCTCAGTGTGATTACCAGAGAGCATCAAACTCACCGGGGATGAGATATGGGTTACCTTGGCGAAACAGGTCCCGTTTAGCGCTGAGGCAGTCAATGGCACTTGCAGGGTGGTTACTGGAACTCCCCATCTGGTGGCCAGTGATACGTCAATGAAGCTCTCTTCAGCTCCAGAGTCAATGAGGACGGAGGTGGTGTGATGATGGCTCCTCCACATCACAGTTGCTTGCAGAACAGTGCGAAGGGATGGGGAGATCCTTGAGGGAATTGCGCTCACCAGTACTCCCCGCCTCACTGGTGAGCATTGTCTTTTACAGGACAGGTTGAAACAAAATGGCCACGCTGACCACAGTACAGACAGGCACGAGACTCCAGCCTTCGCTGTCTCTCAGCTGGTGAAAGACTAGTCCGGTCTATCTTCATTGGCTCTGGAGGAGCCGGAGTGGACGACCTTGATCCCCCCTCAAGGACCTGAAGAGGAGAACTGGACCCTCGACGAAGCTCAGTCCGCTGAGAACTACTGGTTGTCTTCAACCGATGAAGCTGACCTAGCCGAGTGTCCACACGGATAGCCACATCCACCAAGCCATCAAAAGATGAAGGCAAATCGCGGGGAATGAGTTCATCCTTAATCCCTTCAGAAAGTCCATTGAAAAACGTATCATACAGAGCTTCCAGGTTCCAACCAGTAGAGGACGCCAGAGTCCGGAATTCTATTGCAAAGTCGGACACTGACCTGCGGCCTTGACGGAGGTTAAGGATCTCACGAGCAGCCTCCCTTCCCTGTTTAGAGCGATCGAAGACCTTCTTCATTTCACCAGTGAATTGAGTGAAGTCATCCTGGATCGCCACCTGGTTGCTCCAGATGGCCGTTCCCCACTCACGAGCTCTTCCAGACAACTGGGTGATGACGTAGGCAACCTTAGAACGATCGGAAGGAAAAGTCAATGGCTGTAGTCCAAAAATCAGCTCACACTGAGCTAGGAATGACTGACAGGATCCTGGATCTCCTGAGTAAGTCTCAGGTGGAGGCAGGCGAGGTTCTCGGGCTGGAGCAGCTGGAGGAGGTGGTACTGAGGAGGCTAACTGGAGCTGTTGCACCCTAGCAGCAAGGTCAGTCACACTTGCTGTAGCTGCCTCCAACGTCCTGGAAACAAACTCAATTTGTGCCTGGTGTCTCCCCAGCGTTGCTCCATGCCGATCAAGAACCTTACTTATTTCTGCTGGGTCCATTATCTGGTCAGATTGTAATGTCAGGTTTTGTAGAAAGTTCGGACCCAAATGCAGAACGTTCCAAATTCAAGAGTTTTTAATTGAACAGAAAAAGTCAAAAAACAACTCCAACAAAGAATGTCCCGTCAAACGGTCAAAAAACTCAACAAAAATGCAGGCTCTTGGCCACAAAACTGAAACAGGAAAAAAGCTGACAAACTAGAGGGCAGTCCAAAGAGTGGTCTAAAGGCAGGCAAGGGTCAGGTCCAAATAAGCAGTCCAAACAGGCAGATAATCCAAATCGGCAGGCAAAATCCAAAAACCAGGTTCACAGGCAGAGTACAAACAAGCAGGTTGGCAGACAGGAAAAGCAGGTAACAACGGTAGATGTGCTCAGAACAAAAGACTGGGACAATCTGACAAACTGGGGCTGACAGAGCACAGAATAAGTAGGCCTAATCATTAGGAGTTAACGGAGTACAGGTGAGCACAAAATGGCCGACAATGACCACATGGAAGCATGACAGGTGAGGGCGGAGTCATTACCCAAAACAAACAAAAGCACATGGTTGCAACACAAAATGTCCAGCAGGTGTCAATGAACATGCAAGGATACTGACAGAGACTGATAAATATGAATATCACTTCTCCAGATCCTCTGTGCTGCAAAGCTGCTGTGCTGATCCACATTGACCTGCTGTGTGTCTGTGGTCACCTGACTTCCTGCTTCAATAAACGGTCTGTTAATTGAATTTCAAAGTAAAGCTGACTTTGACTCAACCAGCCTGTCTGAGTGTCTGCATCAGGGTTCTGCTTCCTGTTGCTTTAACTGGTTTGTTACAGTACAAACTGGACAAATGTGGACGATCAACATGTCTGCCTTTAAAATGGAATGATAAAAACTTATATTAATTGTATGATTTAAGTGGTCAGTGTTCAGAATTAATCAATTCCTTTAACTTTATAAGTTTCCCATAATTATCACATCATGATTACAGGCCAGAAAACATGTGATGTCAAACAGGTAAAGGTACAAAGATGAGCAGGTCAGATTAAGAAGCTGCAGCATTCAAAACCATTTGAATCAAATGTTGAAGCTCTCTGTGTGTAAGTGTATTTTTCTATTCTAACAGTAGGAGGCACCAGAGTCAGTCACCACTTTGTTACAGTCAGCATGCTCACTGATATACTCACAGGTTGAGCTAATTTACCCTGGTTACCCATCTTCAATGTTCACAGTTAATTAATCTACATTTATCTGACATTTGTTAAAATGTCCACAATGAATGTCCAGAAGCAGTGTGTGCTGCAGCTTTACAGACACAGTCAGGTAATCAGTCCTCACCTGATAAGAAGCAGAAGAACAGAACCTGGTGGATAATCATTCTGAGTTTGATCCTGATGCAGAAAATCATCAAACTGTCAGAGAACTGCCTCAATATGTCTGTCTGATCAATCAGGAAGATGAAGACGCTTTAACTTAACATTACTTCCTCTTTCTCTCTTCCTCTTTTAATTGGGCAAGTTGTAACGGTTCATTCATGTCAGCTAGTACTGGTCATGCTTCATGCTATCCAGAGACACAGAGAGTGGAAACAGCTGATCAGATGTGTGACTTAAACATTCACTGCATCATTATTTCAATAAATGTGTTTCTATCACCCATTTTATGCATAAAGTTCACTTCAAGTGAGCAAAAAAGAGAAGAAGAAGAAAAGAGTGTGTTCCGCTTTCTTTGCTGAATGCAAACTTCCTTATTTCTAGAATGGGCCAAACTGTCCTGGTGGTTGGCACACCTCTGTGCTGTGAAGCTGCTGTGCTGATCCACTTTGACCTGCTGTGTGTCTGTGGTCACCTGACTTCCTGCTTCAATAAACAGTCTGTTAATTGAATTTCAAAGTAAAACTGACTTTGACTCAACCAGCCTGTCTGAGTGTCTGCATCAGGGTTCTGCTTCCTCTTGCTTTAACTGGTTTGTTACAGTACAAACTGGACAAATGTGGACGATCAACATGTCTGCCATTAAAATGGAATGATAAAAACGTATATTAATTGTATGATTTAGGTGGTCAGTGTACAGAATTAATTAATTCCTTTAACTTTTTAAGTTTCCCATAATTATCACATCATGATTACAGGCCAGAAAACATGTGATGTCAAACAGGTAAAGGTACAAAGATGAGCAGGTCAGATTAAGAAGCTGCAGCATTCAAAACAATTTCAATCAAATGTTGAAGCTCTCTGTGTGTAAGTGTCTTTTTCATTACTACCACTAGGAGGCACCAGAGTCAGTCACCACTTTGTTACAGTCAGCATGCTCACTGATATACTCACTGGTTGAGCTAAATTACCCTGGTTACCCATCTTCAATGTTCGGAGTGAATTAATCTACATTTATATATGTCTCTGCAGTGGGAGGGCGTAGGTCAGGGTGGATTGGGGGGGGGGGGGGGGGGGGGGTACAAGCTGCAGGACTCTGACAGTAGAGACCCAGGTTCATATCCTGAGTCCTGTGTGTGTTCAGGTTTGGTTCAGGTTAGTGAAAGATGCTACTGTGGCTTCAATGTTCAGATACACGTCGTAACGGATTTAATGAGCAATTACATAATTTGTATTCATTTTTTATTGGGTGCCAGCCAGAAATTATTATTATAGTCACACAAAGAAAAACAACACAAAGGGTGATAAACCTAAATGTAAACACACTAGTTCATACAACCTTAAAATAAATTATTGGACGAACTCAAACATCACCACTTTGTTTCACAGTTGTTCAGAAATGTATTAACATTAAACCCAAGATACTTTCAACTTCCCAATAAACAAAACCATTTCCACTTTGATGATATTAAGAGTTCATTTTCCAGTTCATAAATGAAACAAAAACAGTCTCTGAGTTCATTTCTCACGTCAATAAACAACATAAAGTAGTTCATTAGCAAACATAAAATAGTCATGTTTGAACCCCCATACCATGTGACGTCACAGCCGTATCTCCCGTTTTGGTGAGGAGATGAACAGTAAACTTCCTGTAAAACTCTCCAACTTTCATAAACAGTTACTCTTAAGCTGGTCCTTGGTATACAAACATATTTTTTCTCCTCACAAATACTTTATATGGAATAACCAGGATATATATTTCAAACGTAAATCATTATTTTTAAAGTAATGGGTTTATAATGGCATACTTCTTGTCTATCAGTTGTTTAACAAGGAGGGTCGATTGTTTACTTATAATGAATTTTCATCAGAGTATAAAATTCCTGTGCTCCCTAGAGAATTTGCCATTGTCTTTGATGCTATTCCATCAGGTATTACAACTTTATTTTCTTTTACAACCAGACTATCACCAATTATTACTCTTCAAACTACTCAAACATACTTATACATCGGGAATTCAGATCCTTTTTTGAGTGTTAATACTAATAGTAAATGTATAAGGGAACTAATCCAGAGGGATATAATTTGTAGGAGCCATTTCTATGTCAATGTGTGGAAGGTACCAAATTGGGCCAGTAGGTGTCCTCATGGTGTTGGGTGTACATTTCTGTATAGGTGGGAACTTTCTGACAGGTGTCAGGTGTTGCTAGACAGAGGAGCACACAGTTTTTCGACCGCTCCGGTCTCCGTCACGTTTGTCTTGTTGTCTGTGGCACAGCTGAATGAACTTTATATGCACTGGCAATGGATACTTGCATGTCATTGAATATCCTGGAAACTGTGAGAAATAAAATATGCATCAAATCAAGAAGGAAATCAGCAAGCTGTTTGATCGGGATCCTCTTCAATACATTTCCTTTAAGCGAGCATTTGAGCAAGGAGTGGAGGAGAAGGTCAGCAGAGGTGATTGCTTGTATTATCTCGAACAGTTCACCAGAGGGCAGCCAAGGGAACTGGTTCGGAGCTGCCAGCATATGGCTCCAGTTGCTTTGCTCAAGCAAAACGGCTGCTTCAAGAACACTTTGGCAATGAGTACAAGATCGCCACTGCATACATTGAAAAGATGTTGGCTTGGACTGCAATAAAGGCAGAGGATGTAAATGCATTACAAGCTTACTCTCTTTTTCTGCGTTCTTGTTGTAATGTTATGGATAAGCTGCATTACATGAGGGAATTGGACATTCCAAGTACCATGAGAGCTGTCATGTCAAAGCTGCCATTTAAGCTGAGAGAGCGATGGAGGACTGTTGCACATGACATACTGGAAGCATCTGAACATAGAGCTGTTTTCAAGGATCTGGTTGCGTTCATTGAAAAACATGTCCGAATACTATCTGACCCTCTATTTGGTGACATTCGGGATGCACCTTCTGGACCATCTACTTCTAAGGTCAGCAATAGGATGAAGTCACAACCAGTGAGTAAGATGAGAGGAAACAGTTTTGCTACCACCATTGCACCAGTGCAATCAGTTGAGAACTCCAGAGGCTTAAAGGTAGATTCACTTGCACATGGCTCTGTAGTGAAGTCAACTTGTGTGTTTTGTTATGGAAGTCACTTATTGGAAGGATGTCAGCAGTTTGAAAGGAAGAAACATAGAGACAAAATAAGCTTTCTAATGGAAAAGGAGCTTTGCTTCGGCTGTCTAGGTGCTGGGCACAGGAGTCAAGACTGTGACAAGCGTTTGACCTGCAGAGTTTGTAGTCAAACCCACCCCAGTGTGCTTCATATTGACAAAAGGGACAGAGGTAACACAAACAGAAAGTATTCCAAGGAGCCTGTATGCAACATCACAGCATCTCATAAAACTTGTGGTCATACAGGGGCTGGAGACGATCGCTGTCTTCTTTCCATTCTCCCAGTCCAAGTTAAATCCATCAAGGGAGACCGTATCATAAACACGTATGCATTTTTGGATCCTGGCAGTACAGCCACCTTTTGTTCAGAACATCTTATGCAAAGGCTCAATGTTGCTGGTAGGCGAACCAATTTTCTCCTACAAACTATGGGACAGGAAAGGGTTTTCCCAGCATATTCACTATCTGGCGTGGAAATAGCTGGTTTGGATACTAACCTTTTCTATAAACTTCCTGAAGTACTCACCCAGAGGAAGATGCCTGTAAACATGGACAACATTGTGACAGAAGAGGATCTGGCAAAGTGGTCCTACCTTGCAAAGGTAAAAATTCCCAGCATAAAGGCTAATGTGGATTTGTTGATTGGAAGCAACGCTCCCAAGATGTTGGAACCTTGGGAGGTCGTAAATAGCCAAGGGGAAGGCCCGTATGCTATAAGAACAGCACTGGGATGGGTTATTAATGGCCCTTTGCAAGGAAACGGCAGCAGCTTGGAAGCTGAGGTCCCGTCAGTGGTTGTCAACAGGATTTCTGTGAGCAGACTGGAAAAAATGCTCAGTGAGCAGTACAACCATGACTTTAATGAGAGAGCTACAGAGGAAAAGGGGCTCTCAAGGGAGGACATGAGGTTCATGGAGATTGCTGAAAAGTCTGCAACGCTCAGAGAGGGTCATTACAGCTTGAAGTTGCCCTTTAAGAAGGATGATGTGTCTCTGCCCAACAACTTTTCTGTCGTGAAACAAAGGTTACTTGGTCTGAAAAGGAAGTTCCTAAGAAATGAGCAGTTTTATGAGGAGTATAAAACATGCCTCAACAGGATCTCGACTATCAGAGGAGCCACTAGAACTGCACAATGGCGGTATGTGAGCTCTAAGGAAAATCCTGCTGATGTTGCATCCAGAGGAATGAGAGTTGGAGATTTCATTCATGACCATAGGTGGATTGAGGGTCCAAAGTTCTTGTATGAACCAGAAGAAGACTGGTCAGCAAACATGGTAGAGACTGCGATAGCAGCAGATGACATTGAGGTCAAGAAGGAAGCCATGGTGAATGTCATCAATGTGGAGGGTTCACCTGATGCCACTGGGCGGCTAATGGCCTACTTCTCAAGTTGGATGAAGCTCAAGGTATCTGTTGCCTGGTTCCTTGAGCTGAAAGGCATTTTGCTGGGAAGATGTCGCAGGAAGAGTGAGGCAGAGGCATCCAATACCAGCAAGCTAAGATCAGACAGGCCAAAGGGACAAGCTTTGTCAGCGAAGGATCTTTTGGAGGCCGAGCTTGCCATCATTCAGTACTGCCAGCAACAAAGATTTGAAGAAGAGATTGCTGCGCTGTCATCTGGGAAAGCTACTGTGAGCAGACACAGTGTTCTCTACAGGTTGGACCCATATTTGGATAATGGGCTTCTGAGAGTTGGAGGACGGTTGACTAAGGGCTCTCTGCCAGAAGAAACTAAGCATCCACTTCTCCTCTCCAAGGATCAACATGTTGCTACTCTCATCCTAAGGCACATTCACAGGCAGCTTGGCCATAGTGGGCGCAATCACACGCTGTCCACACTGAGAAGGAATTACTGGGTCACAAGTGCCAACTCAGCGGTGAGAAAGGTCATAACAGAGTGTGGTTTCTGCAGGAGGTATAATGGAAGAATGGGGGAGCAAAAAATGGCAGATTTGCCAAAGGAAAGGATTCTTCCTGATTATCCACCATTTACCAACGTTGGCATTGACTGTTTCGGACCAATTGTTGTGAGCAAAGGACGAGGCACAGTCAAACGCTATGGTATGGTTTTCACCTGTTTAACCAGCAGAGCGGTCCATTTGGAGGTGGCTAACTCTTTGGATACAGATGCATGTATCAATGCTCTGCGTCGTTTCATCTGCAGGAGAGGTCAAGTTGCTCATATTCAGTCCGACAATGCAACCAACTTCATTGGAGCAGAGAGAGAGCTAAGGGAGGCGCTCGCATCGTTGAATCATGCACAAATCCAAGGAGCTTTGCGGAAGGATGGAATTAATTGGAGGTTCAATCCTCCAGCAGGTTCACATCATGGTGGAGTCTGGGAGCGTGTAATCCGTATGGTGAGAAGGATTCTGAGTTCAGTGCTTCAACAGCAGAGACTGGATGACGATGGACTTCAAACAGTAATGTGTGAAGCTGAAGCCATCTTAAACGACCGGCCCATCACCAAACTCTCAGATGATCCAAACGATTTGGAGCCGCTCACTCCAAAATTTAACTTGTACAAACCTTTGTATAAATAAAGTTTAGAAGAAAAAAAAAGAAACCCTGCTTTATCGTCACATATAAAATCACGGAGGCCAAAATGTCCCAAATGAACATCATACTGCATTGAAGAAGGCTTTAAACTAGCGATTGAGACCATAAACACATTTTGAAAACGTTTACTGAGGTTAGAAATCAAGTGAGAAGTTGGTGAATTCTCCATTGACTTGTATAGAGACGGAAGTCCTTTAGACACCAAAACGGTCGCCCCCTGGTGGCCTTTTGATAGAATGCAGTTTTAAGTTACTTCCGGGTTGGCCTCATTTCAGAGGACCGGAATTCCCCGACTTTGTTTAATACTAGTACTGCTACAGCAGGACCTTTACTTTGAAATGCACCTGGACAGGAACTGGAGAGAACTACAGAAGGAAGTAACTTGACTGTATGTGTGTGCAGAGCGGAAAGTAAATAATCCAGACGGCATGACCGATGCTCCTGAACAACTGTTCACCTCATTTCATTAATATAGACATATAGTCACAACAATGTGTGAACCCCCATACCATGTGACGTCAGAGCCGTATCTCCCGTTTTGGTGAGGAGATGAACAGTACTCGTTAACCAGCCAGCGATCTGTAACTCACTCACGTCCAGTTTAATCCTTCCCGTTAACGTCCGTCGCTTGTGGAGAATTGAGCTGAACGAGGGACTAAGCTACCTCGACTTTCTCTCTAACTTTACCGCAGTTTGTGGACTGTTTCACCGGCACGTCTCACGTCCTCTGACTCCGGTGACTGTTTGTAAGAAGGCGCCATGAGACGCTGTGTGACGTCTTTTACAGAGACATGCGACGCTTTGCAGGTGCAGCTGAGTGAATAGACCAAATCACTTCTGACATGACCACAAATGTTCTTTTTATGTGACAGCAGCTTTATTAAAGGGAGGAAACTTTATGTATTTATGTTTGTTAAGAGGAGGAAAAGTATTGCACACACATTAACATTGATCGTCTCTGGCCTGCAGTTCAGCTCTCTGCACTGGGGGTCGATGTTGCTGCATAACAGCAGAATCACCTCCAAGTCTGAGATTAGTGGTTAAAGATGTGAGTCCATGTTTGTGTTCACAGGTGATCTGCCTCTGCTGCTCTGACTTTTATTTTTATTGTTCAATTTTATTTTGATGAGTAGATTTTTGTCCTGATCTGAGGTCTGTTACTCACAAATCTGCAAATGTTATGTAAATTCAAATAAAATATAAAAATGATTTGTCATGTTCACAAATTCTTTCATATAAACAGTTTAAAAAGCAATTTTACCCAAATATAATCAACTATAGATGAGTTTAAAGTAACCAAATGTTTGTTTAGGAAGCTGAACACACAAAGACCTACAAAAGATGAACAGAATGAAGTTACATTAAAATAATGTAAAATCTTTAGTCTCACATAATCAGACTTTTGTCAAACTCAATTTAACTTTAAAATTAAAGACTGAAATGTTTAATTAAAATAGTTCATTTCAGGGTTTTTCTTTGATTTTATTTATTTGCACATATATACAGACGACATGACCCAGATTATAGAAATAAAACAGATGTGACAGGAGAGCCACTGATATAAAGGATCTCCAAAAATGTAAAAGAAAAAAAGGAATAAAAAAACCCCTCAATTAATAAATGAATCATTATTTAGCAAAGTAGAAAGAAGATTAATGACATTAAGAAACACAAAATGAGCAGAAGAGTTCACCAAATCAGCCAATATTAATCATATAAAAATGAAATGTATAATATATAAATTATATATTTTTTAAATAATTAAATATCAATAATTTAATGTGATGACAATTTCTTGAAAATGTTCCAGATAAAGTGAGTTAATGTGTGCACATCTGTACATCACAGTATCTGAAGGAAACACTGGCTGTTTTTTTATTTTTTTATCTGAGAGTCGTGATGTCTGTCTGACGTTTAGAGAATGAATCAGCTGAAACACACACACACACACACACACACACACACACACACACACACACACACACACACACACACACACACTAGAGTTGGATGTCTCGAGACCACAGTCTTGTCACAGTCTCGACCGTCTTTGGTCTTGGTCTTGTCTTGGTCTCGGATCCCTCGGTCTTGTCTTGGTCTCATTGTCTTGGTCTTGCGGTCTCAGGTCGACATAGTGGTCGGGAGATTTGCAACAAATAATGTCCATGATACAAAACATAACATTCGATAAAGCAACATTAAATTATTTCGCCTTTCATGCCCTTCAAATGCAACCTTTCAAATGCAACCAATCAATGACATACATGTATTTTGTTGTGATTAAGAAACTGGCGCTCATCCAATCAAAAGACGCAAGTGTAGCCAGCGCGAAACGTTAGGTTTACGTTGTAGCTGTCAGTCTCAGTCAGACCTAGTAATAATAATGTCAGCCAATTCCGCCATCATTAAATTTGCATTCACGGAACATAAAGAAATTTGCAGTCCAGGGGAAAGAAAGAAGCATTCTGCATTGTTCTGTCTTTAGTTTAAATAATACCTTCTTAAATTGAATTTAAACTGGGACTGAACCTCTTACCCCAGTATGCTGCTCTTATTCAATTGATGCAAGTTATGGTGTAACACTAGCTCACTAGCTGTTTTTTTGTTGTTTTTTTGGTCTCGGTCTCGTCTCGACTTTGTCTTGGTCTTGACTCAGTCTGTCTTGGCCTTGGTCTCGTCTTGGTCTCGTCTTGGTCTCGGTCTTGATACCCTCTGGTCTTGGTAGTGTCTTGGTCTCGGTTTAGGCGGTCTTGACTACAAGTCTAACACACACACAGACACACACACACACACAATCATGCATCCTTTCTTTTCCTCTTTCTGGCTCTCACTTTCTCACACACACATTTAAACTGACTCTCAGCTCTGCTGCCCCCTGGTGGAGGATTTACTGTGAATCAGCTGAGTTCACACTGACAGAGAAACAGCTGATCTGAATACTGATGAAACTGTTTGTACTTGTAAACTTTGAGACAGGCCTTCAAATGTCTGTTTGAGGGTTAAGATTTGTTTTTTAGAGTTAAAGGAAATGTTCACAATTATCCAGCCTGTCTTTTTTGTTACTATACATGTTTTAAGACACTGGACAAATAGTGAACTCATCCTTTAGGATTGGCATTGGGGTTTAGATTCAGTTTAGGGTTGGGTTTAGACATTAAGCTCTCAAAGTCAAGATCAGGGTCAGCGGCTCGTAAATCCACTGTGTCAATAGGTGCGTTTATAATATTCACTCTTTTTATAGCTCTGTTTTTACTCTCTACCAACTCCTGAGGGAAACATCTGGCTCTTTAGCTGCTAAATGCTCCACTATGTTCACCAGCTAGTCAACAGCTTACTGTGTCTGTTTGCTGGTTGGTGCTGAGCAGGTAAGACTTGAAAGTGTTGAAATATCAAACATGATTAATTTTTCACAGGGTTTTCATTTAGAAGGTTAAATGGAAAGTTATACCTTAATATTATTATCTTTAGATTATGTTATACTGCATTTACTGCCAAAAGCACATTGTAAGCTTCCTGTGTGAAAATGTTCCCAACAGGTACCATCAGAAGTGAGCTGTGGGACTCGGTCACTGTAACTGTTCATTGGACAGAGGCAGAGAGGGAAAGCTCTTAGGGAGGAAACGTAGATCAGGATTCTGCCTTCAACTCTTAATTCTCAGCAGAGACTGAAAGAAACTAACTAGAGATATGATGAATTAATCCAAAATAACTGTTAGGGTGATGAATATGAGATGATTGTGACACATGTGGCTGTATTTACTGTAACATCACAGACTGTACTATAACAACAGAGATTTTACTGCATCAGCAGAGATTTTATTAAAGCATCAGATATTTTGGTGGAATATAAAACAGCCAGGTACATTGTCTCTGAACATTTAATACGTTCAGTATCAATATTTTCATATCATGTTGAGAGAAAATGTGATTCAGCAATGTTACATATCTGCTGTTGTAATTTAGTCAAATATGAACATAATTTGTAGAACATAGAGTTGGTTCAAAGTGTAGAAGAACAATATCAAACAACATCTACAGTTTAAAGACAGAATGAACATTTCAGAAAAAAATAAGTTGTTGAACATTCTCAGAAACATTAATAGATGTGTATCATCAGCATAGAAGTGAAGAATAACAAGTTTATAGTTAATATCTGCTGATTAAGAAAAAAATAAAGAAAGAAAGTAGAAAAAACTGGAACCTTGCAGCAGATGTTAACCTGCTCAGTACAGAATCCAGATCCAAATCCAAACATCATTATTTGTTTGTTGTCTCTCTGACTGGAGAGTAGGTTTGGTCTGGATCCATGTCGAATGCATCCAGACTCTGGTAGACGTGATCTTCACTCATGGAGACAGAAGGACGGTTCTTATAGTGGACAGGAGGACGGTTCTCATAGTAGACAGGAGGACGGTTCTCATAGTAGACAGGAGGACGGTTCTCATAGACGACATATAACTGAAAATCAAACAGGAATAACATCAAACCTAAAATACAGCAGTAAGCAGTGTAACAGAACAGATATTGTGTTCTTCTTAGATAATTGTTTGCTGATATTTTAGTGATAACAACTCAACAGGTCAGAGGTCTAATAACAGTCATTATGATTTTATTTCATTATAGTTTTGTTCATATTAGTGAAGTAGTTGCAGACATGAGATTGTTTATAACTAACTACAAAAATAAAATGTCTGCCAACAGTTAGAGTTAACATGAGACATTCAGAGTTAAAGAAAGTCACCTCCATGTTTCTGCTGTCTGAAGTTTCTCTGGTGTTCAAACCAGAGTTCCTCCTCATCTTCAGTTTGTAGACGAACAGCAGAACAACAGCAACCAGCACAATAATCAGAGACATAGATGCAACCAGAGGCCAGAAGTAACCTGGAAGAGAGACACCGGAGACGGCTGGGAAGGAAGAGAGAGAGAGAGAGACATGTAGAGTATAGTTTAATAGACTGGGATCTTTTGTCTTGTATTGGAAGCTTAAAGGTTCTCTGTGGAGTTTTTGACCATAAGTAGCTTGTTTTTACATGTGGATCTACGTTGTGAACATGTGGTTGATGTGATACACAATCCTACCAGTGGTTTCACATTATCTCACTGATCTACAGGATGCAGGAATGTGCCCAAAAACGCAGTAATGTACCAATAAAAGCAGGAGAGAAGAAGTCCGCAAGCAGTCCAGGATTTGAAATAATCAGTTTCCAAATATTTTATGACTGAGGGAACAAGCTCAGCACTTGTGTTGGACCTAAAGGACACACTCAGTGTTGAGAAAGTCATCCAGTTTCAGCACTGGCATCCCTCTTTAGCCTATTCACAGTTTATATGCACAGTCTGCTGCTGTGCACACGGTGTGCATGTGAACAAACAGTGTCAGGATGCTCTGTATTGAGTTATAATTCTACAAACTTCTTACAAAACATTGTAAATGTAAAAATGTATATCATAATGTCTCATGTATAATGACAGCGCTCATGTCTCTTTAATAGTCTGATGGTCACTTTAATGCTGTTCATTTCATATGATCCCTGACCATGTTGTTTATGTTAATTAGTGATTTATTATCATGCCTTCAGGATGTTATTTATGTTACAGTGCAATGACAGCACTGTAACAGGGGCCGTCACACATTTCTTTAACTCACCATCTGTGTGTATTATGTCAGCAGTAGTAATGACAGAGATGTGCCTCAGAGCTATGAGGATTATATTTTGTTCATGTATACATCCTTGTACTGTTTATCATTGCATGACATTAATATTTACATTGTGTATTTCATGTCACATTGTTATGTTCAGTATTATTGTATAAGCTTAATCTCTGTATATGTTTACATGTGTTCCCTTTTGTGTAGTAACCACATCTGCAAAGGAGCATCCAAATGACCAGCAATAAATGAGTGGCATGCCAGTGATTGTGTTTGTGTCAATAACCGGATTCATTGATGTATTCACGCCATTACTGTTCTTACCGGACAACCTGTGGAGAGTGCAGTAATATATAGAACCAGCATTTAAGGGTTCATTAAGTTATCCTACCTGAGGTCACATTTTTGGGATTCAGTAAACCAATACCTCTTTTACACTCAGCATGTTTTGGTGAGTAACACTGAATATAAATATAACCTTCAAAGTGTCAACATGCTCAATAATAACAGGCATTAATGACATCATCAGTATTTTCTGGTGATCAGCTGGTTAAAGAATGAAGGATGAAAGTGGAGATGTGAGAAAAACATGAATGAAGTGAATGAAGGAGTTTGTGTGATTTCAGAGAGGTTTATATGTGTGTCATCACCAAATAAAGTGACCAAAACATCATAACATAAGAGCACTGAGCTGCTCTGAGTAATCAGACAGCAGACCACGAGAGATCCTGACACCATGATTTTAGAGCCACCATTGACTGTATATAAATATGGACGACGTGTCTCCACTTCCTGCTGCTATTCAAAGTTTTTTCATCAGTTGGAGGATGTGTTGTTCCACATACAGCTGTATCTTTCTAATAACTCTGACCTTAGCGCTCCTCTCACTGCCATTAATTACATCACACCAATCAAATTCTAGCTGTAACTTTGGTTGTTTGTTTATATCTTGTCATTTCCATATTTCTATTGAAATGTTTGATTTTAGACAAAAACAAGAATAAATCCATTATAATGTTTCTTTAAACATTCATATGCACTTACCAGAAGGTACATAAATTAAACATTTTCATGATTTTCATTATAAAACTCACCATCTACAACAATGATCGGGAACCAGTCGAATGAATCTGGAGACAAAGCTCTGCCGTAACCACACTTGTACCGTCCTGTGTCCGACTTCTCCAGCTGTGTGATGGTCACATACATTCCAGATGCAGATCCTTCTCTATATTCAATAATATATCTGCCTCTCTGAGCTCTGTTCTCTGCTGTTTCAACCAGGATGTCTTTTTCTTTTTTACATTCATCCTTACAGAAGAACTTCCTGCTTCCATAGACAGCAGCATTGCATACACGAGTGACACTTCCTCCCTCAGTTCCTGCAGGGATGAAATGAGTTTTTACCCCCAACGGTGCTTCTGAAAAGATGAACAATCAACAGTTAGTGTCTGTACTTCCTGTAAGATGCTGTATTATTGTCACTAAATGGTGCTTCTGAAAAGATGTAACCACATCTGCAAAGGAGCATCCAAATGACCAGCAATAAATGAGTGGCATGCCAGTGATTGTGTTTGTGTCAATAACCGGATTAATTGATGTATTCATGCCATTACTGTTCTTACCGGACAACCTGTGGAGAGTGCAGTAATATATAGAACCAGCAATTAAGGGTTCTTTAAGTTATCCTACCTGAGGTCACATTTTTGGGATTCAGTAAACCAATACCTCTTTTACACTCAGCATGTTTTGGTGAGTAACACTGAATATAAATATAACCTGTTTACAAGAAAACTGCACAGGGAACCTTTATCAAACATGAGATCTTCCTGTTGAACTAAACCCTCAAAGACTTTGGTCTGGATGTTTGTTGACTTGTCATGTGTTTACATCACATGTTAATAATTATCTTACATCATGAGAAATGTAGGATGTGTTTAAACATTAAGCACGATTATAATAAGGAAGTATATAGTTCTAGGTGCTGAAACACATGTTAGACAATCTTGTTATTCTTGTAAGAAAAATATTTGACTGTTTTAAGAGGGTGTTTAGTTGCAGAGAGACAGTGATGGACAGATGGACAGACATGAACTGTCCTGTACCTGCAAACTGCTCTGTGGTTTCAGGGAAAGATGATGAAGGTGTGAAGCTTCCTGAACTGGAGATTAAACTCTGTGTTGTTGCTGGTGTGGAGGCTGATGGGACTGATGTTGGAAAAGGTCGGAGAGTCCAGTTTGGTTCTTCAGTGGTTGGAGCTGTGAACAATGAAAACACAATGAAACTATCAGATACTGAATCAATAAAGCAGAGGAATGAGATGCTGCTCTAGAAAGAAAGATCATATTGAAACATTGACCACATACACAAGAAAAATACAGCATTAAATATGTTAATGAAGTAAATGATTAAGAACATTTGAAGGTGGTTTGTTCTACTAATCACAACTTATACCACTGTCAATTTATTTTTTGTTACAAACAAGTAAGAAAATAACATCACTGAACAGAAGGTGGACAGAAAATTAAATATAAAATTCACCTTTTACAGCAAAGATCGAAAACTGTGACGGCAGCTGTATCATCCTGTTTACATGTTGTTTTATTGGGGCTGTCAAAATGAACGTGTTAACGCAAATTCATCTTATAGCTCATCAACAGTGTTTTTGTTTTATTAATGTGTGATCAACGCACACACGTTGTGTTTGACCCTTGCCCCCGCCTGTAGTTTGGACATAAGGAAGCGATGCAGCAGTAATGTTTCAATCAACAAGTAGAAAAATTCAGCTCCAAAGCCCAGCAGATGTTCATCCACAAGACCAAAGTTATTTACATTATGGACTAGGTTGAGTCTCAAATACCAATCGCTCTACAAAGACAGACGACACTAGGTGTGTGTATGTGTGTGTTTGTGTGAAGAGGTGCGTGAATGTAACTAGTAACTGATATCATAACTGACAGCAGATTTTTTTTATTGGGTTTATTTTTATTTATTCGTTTCCACTCTCATGTTAATAAGAGTATTAAAAACTTGAGAAAATATTCTTTTAAAGTACATTAAGAAAAACTTAAAAAATGTATTTGCAATAAATTGCAATTACATATTTGAATCGATTGACAGCCCTAATTTTCATATTATTTTTTTGGCCATGTTTTCCTTTATTGGACAGTTGGTGTCAGAGAGGCCAACAGGAAACATGGGGAGAGAGAGACATGGGTATGACATGCAACAAAGGTCCCTTGCTGGACTCTAACCAGGGACGTTGTGGGTATATGATGTGCTGGAACCACTCGGCTATGAGGACGCTCCCACTTTGTGTTAACATTTGATTATATTTCTCAGTCTGTGTACGACAGTATAAATAAACTGAGCTGACTGTTCATACTGACCATTAGAAGATCCCTTCATCATGTTTACAATGGAAGTGATGGAGGACTAAACCCACAGTCCTCCTTCTGTGGAAACATGGATTTAAAAGTTGATCTGAAGCTAATATGAAGCTTCAGTCAAATCTTCATCTTCTATGTTTCAACGTTACAGTGTTTTTAGTATCAAAGTCTTTGTGTTACTATACTTCCACCACAGCTCAACAGGGAAACACTAAGAGGGAATCTGATGCTATAAAGACTGTAAATGTGTCAGATATCACTTGATATAATAACTCAGACTGATGAAGCTCAATAGAAGCTGATCAGCTACTTTAAATGACTGTGTGGAAACACTGTGATACAGTCCTCCATCACTGAACACTGGAAGCACAATTGAAGATCTTTTAATAGTCAGTGTGAACAGGAGGAATGATTACAGAGAGGAAAACCTCTTTACTGTTCATATGGACACCTGACTGCTGCTTAACACACACACTGGGAACACTGGGAACACTGGGAACTGTCCTTTGCAGGATAACTGAATCATGACTTACCTTTGTAACAAATAAATGGTTTGTTCCGGTCACAGGTCCAGTCCCCCCAACGTCCAGAACGGTCGAATTTCATTACCACACAAGCCTCCTTCTTCTCAGCATTGTTGTTAGGTTCTCCTGAGGCCCAGTACCTAAAGGAGGAGTTACTTCCATCAGACCACTTCAAGTCTCTGAAGAGGCCGATCCAGACAGATTGTCCATCAGCTAGATTCTTCACCTCCTGGTTCTCTGCTTCATTTCTCACAGTGGCCAGGTCTGTGTAGTATGTTCTGCAGTAGCTCTGGGCCTCAGTCCAACTCATGGTAGTATTGATGAGGATAAATTTCACATCTGACCCTGAAAATAGACCATAGTGAAAATCTGTGTTTCCTGTCTGTCACTTTACATGAGTGAAAAAAGATGAATGCCACAGTTTCTGTAACATTTTTGTATCATTATGAATCCACTGAGAACTGCTCCAATAAAGCAGGCCCGAAGCCCTCTTGATTTTAAGGGGTGTAATAATTTTAATGTAATGTGTTAAATATAGATGAGTCATCATTTAATTCATTTGTGTGATAAAAACAACACATTTTATTGGCTCTTTGGAGTGCTCTCTCCTTATTGCTCAAGCCAGAAATCAACAAAACATTGGGGACTGATTATACTTGCTTGCATTAAAATGGCTGAGCTACTATGTGGACCACAGGTGGCTAACAACTTTAAGACTGTACCACTGCCCAACAACACAGTGAAAAAGAGAATCGACAGAATGGAAGGAAACGTTGAGAACACACTCGTCAAAAAAATCAAGACAGGCCCGTTTTCAATCCAGCTGGATGAAACTACCACTGTGGCAGAGGAGGAAATTCTCATTGTATATGTACAGTACATTGAGGAAACCGAGCTGAAACAAGACATTCTTACGTCTGTTAATCTCACAGCCACAACAAGAGGAGAGGACATTTTCAGTGTAGCTGATACGTACTTCACAAAGCACAATATTCCCTATAAGAATTTAGTTGCATGCTGCACAGATGGAGCCGCTACAATGATGAAGAAAAATAAAGGCTTGTAATGGGAATTCCTATTATTTATCTTCTGTCATACTCAATCATAAGCATTCACTCTCTTAAAGATTACCTTGTGCCAAATGAGTAAGGAGAAGGCGCCCCAATGCTTAGTGTTTCACATACATATGAACATGGAGGCACACATTCATCCTTAAAGGCACATCAGAGCCACTTTGCCTCCTTTTCTTACCCCTTTGACTGAGACAGTGACCTGTGTTAATGTTGGAGCTCAATGAGTCAACAGGCTTTATAGAAACTGGCTTCATGACTCTGCTTCACACCTTGAAATGAATGCAGGGATCACACTGATGGAACTGACTATTTCAGCCCAAATCTGGAGGAAACTGAACAGTAACTGGAAAAGAACGGACCGTTAGTGATAACTCTCACCTCTCACAGAAGAGCAGACTGCCTGAAGGGTTAGGGCACAAGGAACATCGTTCCATTCTCCAGTATTATACATCTCTGTGCAGTGTTCAACACTCTCATAGTTGTCTGGTTGGCCTTCCTTCCAATTGGTGAACTCAACCTCTGCATCTCTGTCTGACCACCTCAAGCTGTTCAGCTGTTCGTCATCGTACAGTCCTATCCAGACCGTCTGAAAGCAAGATTAGATTGTGTTATACAACATTTGTCTTTGCTCAGCTTAAAGATACTTTGCATAACATTTCCATTCACATACATTATAAGAGTAGATTTCATCTAAAGTAACTGATGCAGTATTACTTGCTGGTACTAGTATTTCAGTCATTTAATGGCACACACACAGCAAACTGTTAAATTATTACATTAAATGAAACTTTAAATTCTTCTTTCTTATTTGAATTATTTGCTGTCTTCTGTTTTCAATGGTCAATAATTTTGAGCTGTTTTTTGTAGATGAAAGCAGTTATATGAAAAAGCCTTATTATTCTTATTCATAGTCATATTACTACAAAATAAATTAAAAACATTTTTGTCCATTTTCATGATATTTACACATATTTCACATTTAGCTTTCTGTTATTGCTCCCAAATGAAGTCCCACTTAAAACAAAGTCATTGGGTCATATTTACCAAGAAAGTGGAACATTTGTACTAAAATGTTCATCATAGTCTGAAGAAAATGTACTAAAGCAGCAGCTCAGTGTGTGTGACACCTCTCACTTACAGACTGTCATTGTCATAAATGCTAATTTAACAGATACAGAGTGAACAGTAGTGAAAAGTGAATTCACCGCCTGGCCGTCTTCATCGAGGACCATTTTGTTTAAATCCATCATGTCTCTCAGGGTCTCCACATCCTCCATGTCGTCTATCGTGGCCAGGTCTGTGTATTTGTCTCTGCAGTAACTCTGCGCTTCTTTCATGTTCTTCACCTCATAAACAAAGTGGTACTGATGCTGAACGTGTGACGAGACGACACACAGCACTGTGATGACAGACATGCACATTGATTAAACACCACCTAAAAATAACATTACATTTCAGTGTATTCAGGTGTGTCATTACTTTTGTCAGTAAAAGGTTTTTGATGTGAACATAAAAAACTCCAACTATCATTTTGTATTTAGTGTGTCAGTTAATAGAAAAGCACTGTAAAACTAAAGTCATTGTATTGTAGCCGACAGCGTCAGTTCGACTCAGAACATCAGAGTAAATTGGACCAGGTTTGATACAGAGACTGACATCGTCGCTCTCTTGGACAAACAAAGATCCATTAACATTCCATGGAGCAACCCAAAGTGACAAGAACTACATGAAAGTAACATAAGACAGATTTTGGTGTCTCCTTTAGACGTCATAACTTATCGGAGAGACTTCACTCCCTTTTCTACCATCAGATCAGAGTCACACAGACCACCGTCATTAAAGACCGTGTAAAGTGAATTCAGACATTTTCTTCTCAACATATTAAATAAGTCATGAATGTATTTCTAAAAAAGGTGTAAAAAGCATTTCAACCATTTAGATTTGAATTGTGGAGCTAGGCTTCACAAACTGTGTTTCAAGATTTCTGTGTCTGGATTTAGTGGGCGGGTCTGAAAATCCTGTTATTAGCATAAACCCGCCCTGCTGCTGTAAAGGTATAAATACATTCAGCGCACACTACTACTACAGTCTACAGTTAGTCTTTCTTTCCTTTTGATTGAATAACACAGAAATACATTGTGTCTTTGTGAGTCTCTTATTTTAGTAGAACATTTTAACTACAGGCAGCAAAGTGTTCACTGACTGTACAGCAGTTGCTGTTGTTCTACTCTCAGCTGCAGTTGTAGTCACAGTGTCTCTGTGTAATGTCTGTTTTTCACTGTTTTAATATCAAACACATTAATGAGCAACAACTATTCATGATGGACGGTTTTTATATTTTGTTAAATGAGATCACATTTAGTTTAGTTAAATTCAAAGATTAGATTATAGAGATGTTGCAGCAGCAAATAGTAACAGAATCATTTAGAGAACAACAGAATAACTAATTAACATGACAGCAACATAAAAACTTAAGTGATAGAAATGTGACATTTGTTAAAATGTCCACAATGAATGTCCAGAAGCAGTGTGTGCTGCAGCTTTACAGACACAGTCAGGTAATCAGTCCTCACCTGATAAGAAGCAGAAGAACAGAACCTGGTGGATATTCATTCTGAGTTTGATCCTGATGCAGAAAATCATCAAACTGTCAGAGAACTGCCTCAATATGTCTGTCTGATCAATCAGGAAGATGGAGACGCTTTAAGTTAAGATTACTTCCTCTGTCTCTCTCTCTCTCTCAATTCAAATTCTCAATTGGCATGGGAAACATAAGTTTACATTGCCAAAGCAAGTGTGACATAAAGCAACAAAAAAACAATAATAGAACATAAAATAATTAATAATCTCTCTCTCCCCCCCTCTCTGTCTCTCTCTCTGTCTCTCTCTCTCTCTCTCTCTCTCTCTCTCTCTCTGTGTCTGTATCTGTCTCTCTCTCTTTCTTTTAACGAGTTTTGGCAAGAATGGAAAAGGAAAAATCTCATTTTAGTAAATATGTAAATACACTAACTCTCCGAGATCGTGTGTGTTATTTCAAAAAATTGACACTGACTGACGGGAAGACATTCACTGACCCCTACACTCTCACTCACTGGATGGACAGTTTGACAGGACTGCCCCCCCTACAAAAAGAAAAAATGAAGGCATACAAATCATTAGACGCTTATAACTATGTCGTGAACGGACATGTTCAAGATTTGCTCCCACTGCAAAAGTACGAGAGCTAAGTTACTCTCGCTAACGTTACCATGACTACTACTAACTTACTGCTGCCTGCTACTACTCACGTTACTACTACTAACTCCATACTACTTCTTCTACAGTGACTTTTACTTTTACTACTAATACTGACTTTCTGCTATTGTTATAACACCTGCCTGCTGCTGCTGCTACTTCTACTAACACGACTACTAACTTACTGCTACTCCTTGACATATTATTACTGTCACCACAACTACTGCAGCCCCAAATAATGATTAACTTAACGTAATTTCAGTCACAATTTAGTCTAACCCATAACGTTATCCAGGCTGAAACTGATGATGCATTACATATTAATCTTACCTGATATGAAGTGTGCGCTGTAAAAACACGAGCGTTGTTGATTATATTTTCAGTCCAATCCTTCCGTCTAATCACGTTCAACCAAAGTAGTCTACGACTGGCAGTGGCTGGTATGCAATAAAACTTTAAGTTTTTGTTTTTGCTTTTGCGGTTTTGGCACCCAAAAACACAGCAAGACGACATTTTCGCAGGTGTTCGCCTCAAGATTAACTTTGTGTTGCCTCCAGCTAACGTTGTGACGTCACAGTGACGTAGGCCATGAAAGGGTCTATAGCAGAATAAACTACGAGCTGGTCCAGGGCAAGCCTGGCCGGAGAGGAGCTTGATAACTGAAGGCTCTGCCTCCCATTCTACTTTATAGGAACCAAAAGTAAGCCTGTATGCTGGGAGCGCAGTGTTCTAGTTCTTGACTTGTCTCCCCTCCTTGTCACATATGTTGAGCCAGTTTGTGACAACAAGTTGTAACGGTTCCTTCAGGTCAGCTAGTACTGGTCATGCTTCATGCTATCCAGAGACACAGAGAGTGGAAACAGCTGATCAGATGTGTGACTTAAACATTCACTACATCATTATTTCAATAAATGTGTTTTTATCACCCATTTTATGCATAAAGTTCACTTCAAGTAAGCAAAAAAGAGAAGAAGAAGAAAAGAGTGTGTTCCGCTTTCTTTGCTGATTGCAAACTTCCTTATTTCTAGAATGGGCCAAACTGTCCTGGTGGTTGGCACATTGTTATTTCTAAATTAAGAAACATATGGTGAAACGCTGCAGTGAAGCTGAATGACCAATGATCTGTATGTTCAGTGATGGTTGACCAAAAGCTGCAGCAGAGTGACTTTATCTCTTTCCAATCACCACAGTAACACCAAGGCCAACAGATCAGTGAGGAGACTGATAAATATGATGATCACTTCTCCAGATCCTCTGTGCTGCAAAGCTGCTGTGCTGATCCACTTTGACCTGCTGTGTGTCTGTGGTCACCTGACTTCCTGCTTCAATAAACGGTCTGTTAATTGAATTTCAAAGTAAAGCTGACTTTGACTCAACCAGCCTGTCTGAGTGTCTGCATCAGGGTTCTGGTTCCTGTTGCTTTACCTGGTTTGTTACAGTACAAACTGGACAAATGTGGATGATCAACATGTCTGCCTTTAAAATGGAATGATAAAAACTTATATTAATTGTATGATTTAAGTGGTCAGTGTTCAGAATTAATCAATTCCTTTAACTTTATAAGTTTCCCATAATTATCACATCATGATTACAGGCCAGAAAACATGTGATGTCAAACAGGTAAAGGTACAAAGATGAGCAGGTCAGATTAAGAAGCTGCAGCATTCAAAACCATTTGAATCAAATGTTGAAGCTCTCTGTGTGTAAGTTTATTTTTCATTACTACCACTAGGAGGCACCAGAGTCAGTCACCACTTTGTTACAGTCAGCATGCTCACTGATATACTCACTGGTCGAGCTAATTTACCCTGGTTACCCATCTTCAATGTTCACAGTGAATTAATCTACATTTATCTGACATTTGTTAAAATGTCCACAATGAATGTCCAGAAGCAGTGTGTGCTGCAGCTTTACAGACACAGTCAGGTAATCAGTCCTCACCTGATAAGAAGCAGAAGAACAGAACCTGGTGGATATTCATTCTGAGTTTGATCCTGATGCAGAAAATCATCAAACTGTCAGAGAACTGCCTCAATATGTCTGTCTGATCAACCAGGAAGATGGAGACGCTTTAAGATAACATTACTTCCTCTTCCTCTCTTCCTCTTCCTCTCTCTCTCTTTTAATTGGGCAAGTTGTAACGGTTCCTTCATGTCAGCTAGTACTGGTCATGCTTCATGCTATCCAGAGACACAGAGAGTGGAAACAGCTGATCAGATGTGTGACTTAAACATTCACTGCATCATTATTTCAATAAATGTGTTTTTATCACCCATTTTATGCATAAAGTTCACTTCAAGTGAGCAAAAAAGAGAAGAAGAAGAAGAAAAAGAGTGTGTTCCGCTTTCTTTGCTGATTGCAAACTTCCTTATTTCTAGAATGGGCCAAACTGTCCTGGTGGTTGGCACATTGTTATTTTTAAATTAAGAAACATATGATGAAACGCTGCAGTGAAGCTGAATGACCAATGATCTGTATGTTCAGTGATGGTTGACCAAAAGCTGCAGCAGAGTGACTTTATCTCTTTCCAATCACCACAGTAACACCAAGGCCAACAGATCAGTGAGGAGACTGATAAATATGATGATCACTTCTCCAGATCCTCTGTGCTGCAAAGCTGCTGTGCTGATCCACTTTTGGCGCTTTTCCACTACACAGTTCCAGCACGACTCGACTCGGTACGGTTCCAGGAACCTTTTCCTTTACAAAAAAGTACCTACTCAACGTGGGCGGGGTCGTCATAGCACGGCTCTGCGAAACTGCCATGACTTTGTTTTATACGCAACACAAAACACATAAACAATGGAGGACATTGAGGCGATGGTGTACTTGCTGCTGTTTGTGGCTTTTTGTCACACATTAAGCACGAAAGTTTAGCCGTATGGCTGTAACGCTGTTGACGGTATTTAAAAATGCCGGGTTTATGTGGGACGGCTCATGACTCTTCCAGCGACAACTCTTCTGAGCAATCAGCGACCGGCAGTCTGTTGACGTCACATTTAGTACCGGCTTGGCTCGCTTGGAACCTCACCAGAGCAGGTACTAAAAAAGTACCAGGTACCAGGTACTTTCCCTGGTGGAAACACAAAAAAAACCGAGGCGAGGTGAGTCGTGCTGGAACTGTGTAGTGGAAAAGCGCCATTTGACTTGCTGTGTGTCTGTGGTCACCTGACTTCCTGCTTCAATAACTTGAGTTGAGAACTGACAATGTAATTGCAGATGCCCTATCACGGGCACCTGTGGACCCTTAGTCTATTTATTTATGCTGTGTCTCATTTCCATGCTCTCCTCTGCTCATCTCTCAGCTCTTCATCCCCTTAAAATGCTCTTTTGGTACCAAGGCTGCTGGGTTGGTGAGGATGGAGGGATGTGCTGGAGGATGCAGCCTGGAGGGAGTGCAGTACTGCCCATCAGCTATTGGTAATGTATTAACTATGACAGATTGGGACATATTCACAACTATTTTATGTATAACACGAGGTGGAACCTCGTTCTTATGGAGGGGGGTGATACGACCCTTCCCTTTCTGCTAGCATCATGCAGCTGATTACTTCCTGCAGGAGTTGGCAGTTAGGGAGGGTCGTTAGGGCAAGGTGCTGACACCTGGCTAGGCCTCTACCCAAGGTGATAAATGAGATAAAATCTCATTGTTGCTCTCTCTCTCTCTCTCCTAGGCTCCACGCCGCTACAGGTTCTGGGTTCTTTTTGGCGTTTTCCTTTTACACTCAACAGCAGCACACACATCTCACTCATCCATACACTACATTCATCACTGATGCCACTACTGTCCACACCTCATGCTTTTTTGTAGATATGATTGTTTAAGTTAGAATAAAACATTTTCATTTGGCACTTTCAATCTTGACTTGTCTCCCCTCCTTGTCACATATGTTGAGCCAGTTTGTGACAACAAGTTGTAACGGTTCCTTCATGTCAGCTAGTAGTGGTCATGCTTCATGCTATCCAGAGACACAGAGAGTGGAAACAGCTGATCAGATGTGTGAATTAAACATTCACTGCATCATTATTTCAACACATGTGTTTCTGTCACTCATTTTATGCATAAAGTTCACTTCAAGTAAGCAAAAAAGAGAAAAAGAAGAAAAGAGTGTGTTCCGCTTTCTTTGCTGATTGTAAAACTTCCTTATTTCTAGAATGGACCAAACTGTCCTGGTGGTTGGCACATTGTTATTTTTAAATTAAGAAACATATGATGAAACGCTGCAGTGAAGCTGAATGACCAATGATCTGTATGTTCAGTGATGGTTGACCAAAAGCTGCAGCAGAGTGACTTTATCTCTTTCCAATCACCACAGTAACACCAAGGCCAACAGATCAGTGAGGAGACTGATAAATATGATGAACACTTCTCCAGATCCTCTGTGCTGCAAAGCTGCTGTGCTGATCCACTTTGACCTGCTGTGTGTCTGTGGTCACCTGACTTCCTGCTTCAATAAACGGTCTGTTAATTGAATTTCAAAGTAAAACTGACTCTGACTCAACCAACCTGTCTGAGTGTCTGCATCAGGGTTCTGCTTCCTGTTGCTTTAACTGGTTTGTTACAGTACAAACTGGACAAAAGTGGATGATCAACATGTCTGCCATTAAAATGGAATGATAAAAACTTATATTAATTGTATGATTTAAGTGGTCAGTGTTCAGAATTAATCAATTCCTTTAACTTTATAAGTTTCCCATAATTATCACATTATGATTACAGGCCAGAAAACACGTGATGTCAAACAGGTAAAGGTACAAAGATGAGCAGGTCAGATTAAGAAGCTGCAGCATTCAAAACCATTTGAATCAAATGTTGAAGCTCTCTGTGTGTAAGTGTATTTTTCTATTCTACCAGTAGGAGGCACCAGAGTCAGTCACCACTTTGTTACAGTCAGCATGCTCACTGATATACTCACTGGTCGAGCTAATTTACCCTGGTTACCCATCTTCAATGTTCACAGTGAATTAATCTACATTTATCTGACATTTGTTAAAATGTCCACAATGAATGTCCAGAAGCAGTGTGTGCTGCAGCTTTACAGACACAGTCAGGTAATCAGTCCTCACCTGATAAGAAGCAGAAGAACAGAACCTGGTGGATATTCATTCTGAGTTTGATCCTGATGCAGAAAATCATCAAACTGTCAGAGAACTGCCTCAATATGTCTGTCTGATCAACCAGGAAGATGAAGACGCTTTAACTTAACATTACTTCCTCTTTCTCTCTTCCTCTTCCTCTCTCTTTTAATTGGGCAAGTTGTAACGGTTCCTTCATGTCAGCTAGTACTGGTCATGCTTCATGCTATCCAGAGACACAGAGAGTGGAAACAGCTGATCAGATGTGTGACTTAAACATTCACTACATCATTATTTCAATAAATGTGTTTCTATCACCAATTTTATGCATAAAGTTCACTTCAAGTGAGCAAAAAAGAGAAGAAAAAGAAAAAGAGTGTGTTCCGCTTTCTTTGCTGATTGCAAACTTCCTTATTTCTAGAATGGGTCAGATAACCATCAGAAACAAACTGTTCTGGTGGTTACATTACTTTCTCTACTTCTCCTTTTCTCTGTTAGCAACATGATGATGACGATGATAATGATGGAAAGTTGATTAGCTCAGCTGGGGTGAGTTGACTAATCACCATCTCTTTGTCTCTGCAGTCGTGGCTTGACTGGAGCAGGCTGCACACGGTAAGTGGAGTTGTATCACAGCTGAGGACAAGAACCCTAAGTTTACCTTTGTCTTGTGTTTAAGTTTGTATTTGGTGCAGACGTGTTTGAGTTCCAGGCAGCATCTCACAGTACAATATATTGACCTCTTTACATGCCATATAATATCCCAGGAGATATCCAACAATGAAGATTAAATACAAACACACAGCATCAACTATATGAACACAATAAGTGTAATATTAATGTGTATCAGTGGTTTCATGATGAAGCTGCTGTGAAGGCTGTTTGACTGTTATAATGTATAAAGCCATTTTATTAATGCTCAATATTTATAATAAAGTCTTATATGAATACATATTTTATATTGTGATAACAGTTTTACTATATTTTAAAATTAGATGTTGAATAAAATATGTTAAGTAAAGCCTTTGTTCAGAAAGAGAATAACAGAACAGTGATCGTGACTTTCCCTGAGCCTCGGTGACAATAAGCAGTGTGTTCCTCTTTTTGTAATAGTAATGCAATAACTGCTGAGTGCAAACTTCCTTATTTATAAATTGCATCAGACAACCTTCAGAACCAAAGTGTCCTTGTGGTTAACACATTGTTTACTTCACTAAAAAATGTGTCAAACAGGAAAAGGTAGGAGCGGCCTGATGGTCAAGTGGTTAGAGCACATGACACATAATCGCAGCGTACCTGGTTTGAATCATAGACTGTATATAAGAAATGGGCGTAGCATCCGTGACGTCACCCATTGGTTTGTGGACTGCTGCTCGGAGGCCAATAGTTTCGGATCTGAGCAGCGCCATCTTGAAAATTTCAGGTGCATGCTGGGAAAAATAAAAACAGATTCTACTTATATGGGCATCAGGAGGAGCATGAGGACGGAGCGGGGGAGGTTGCGAGGGCTGGATCTACCACAGTCTACACCGGCAACCTGGTGATGCTAACCAAGTTAACTGTTATGACTATAACCACAAAACTCCGGAGAAAACTGTCGGTGTGAAACAAGTTCACGGCTATTTCCTGCAGTCTATCTGTCCACGCTCCTGAACCTGTGAACCAATCAACCTGTCAATCACCACGTAGCCACGCCCTAATGCATACCCTGCTTTATCGTCACATATAAAATCAGGGAGGCCAAAATGTCCCAAATGAACATCATACTGCATTGAAGAAGGCTTTAAACTAGCGATTGAGACCATAAACACATTTTGAAAACGTTTACTGAGGTTAGAAATCAAGTGAGAAGTTGGTGAATTCTCCATTGACTTGTATAGAGACGGAAGTCCTTTTGACACCAAAACGGTCGCCCCCTGGTGGCCTTTTGATAGAATGCAGTTTTAAGTTACTTCCGCGTTGGCCTCATTTCAGAGGACCAGAACTCCCCACCTGGTTTGAATCCCCTCTTTCTCCTCGTTTCCTGTTGCCACATCTGCCAGTTACTATATAAATAAAGTCAAAAAAGCCCAAAAATAAATATTAAAAAACAAACAGGAAAAGGTAAAAAGATGAGCAGCTGCATTCTCCAAAATGATTTGAATCAAATGTTGAAGCTGTCTGTGTGTAAGTGTCTTTCTACCACTAGCAGGCACCAGAGTCCATTTAATGGTTACTGCCTATGACTGTCATATCATACCTAAATTCAACAATGATGTTTGATTCATGGGTTGGTTGATAGTCGTGGGTGAAAGTGCAGATTAACCTCTTGTGATTTCAGATCCAACTTTGTCCCCAGAACACATGTGCTATGTGTTGTGATACAGTCACTGAGAGCAGTGACTGCAGACAAACGTGGACGTGGTGTGTGTCATTTCACAGACAGATTTCAGGCGTCTGGTCTGCTCAGTTTTGGTGAAAAATGTTTATTACTTTTACTCTGTTAGTACACCCCACTTCCCCAAGACCCTTCCCACTAGCACAAACAAAACATTATACAGGTGATAGTGTGTTAGTTACAAAAGAGGTGACATGAACCCACACACAATAAACAGCAATAACACAGCTTTAACAAAATAAAATATGAAATAAATAAATATCTATATTATGGCATGCCGTTTAGGATATTAACCAAATTGACATATTTAATTATAGGGGTTAATTATCATTTTACTACTTACACTTTATTATCCTTGGGTACTGTTGTTTGATCACTGTCTCTGCTGCTGTATTTAATTTATTCATGGTGTGTGTGTGTGTGTGTGTGTGTGTGTGTGTGTGTGTGTGTGTGTGTGTGTGTGTGTGTGTGTGTGTGTGTGTGTGTGTGTGTGTGTACTTCATGGCTTGGTGTCTGCTCTGACATGAACTGTCAACAGTGGTACCTTAGATAAACAAGTGTGTGCCTTTCCAAATCATGTCCAATCAAGTTGTAGAAACATCTCAAGATATTTTTTTATTTGTAATAAATTTGCAACAATTTCTAAAAAAACCTTTTTGGCTTTGTCATTATGTGGTATTCTGTGTAGATTGATGAGGGAAAAAAAGGAATATAAATAAATATTATTATTATTGTTATTATAATGGCTGGCAATGAGCGTGGCTGAACAGACAGACAGACGATGAGGCAGAGATCCGCAAGGCCTGGAGAGACAGACCGGTGTTTCCTACTGCTGGGTTAATTACTGGAGGCCTGGTGGATAAGAAGCGCAGCAGGGAGCAGGTGTGTAGAATCAGCAGGAGAGAGTGAAGGAGGAACCACGCCCACAACACAGACACACACAGCGACAGACAGAGGGAGGGGCAAAGGAAACAGGACAAGGGAAAAAAATCTATTTATACATTTATATCCCGGATTCAGAGCATCTGTTTTTGACACTGCCCAGTCAGCCTGATCATGGTGGTGGTATTTAATTTCATCACATTATGTCGCACCATCACATTAAGAGTCCATGGTCATTTCATGTATTTCTGAGATCAGCTGAGATAGATTCCACCTCACTTAAAAAGCAGTGTGAGTGTGTGAGCTTTGAGTCTAAGAGAGGACAGGAGGTAGGAGACTTATATAGACTTAGTCTTAGATATTTAAAATTTGGACTGCAGTACCCATTTTAAATGCCTGCTGGTATCATCAGTGATAGTTTATATCCCAGACTTCTCTGTGCTGTATAAAGGTTTGAGGTAAGGACAAAATAACTATTGTGACAGAAAGGTTTAAACTAATTTGGCCACTTCAGGATATCCGGGAATTCTGCCCATAGCCTTTGTGACCTCACCTTTGATCAGAGCTGATTAAACAGAACTCAGCCCTCCATTACTGTAAACGGCCACATAGATAAACGTGTTAATTCTTCTGTAAACTTCCTGGATCACATTGCAGCACCTGTTGTTTATTTTTCTGTGGACTTCCTGGATCCCTGACAGGCAAACATTGAATCTGATAACCTGAGTAGTGTACACATGAGCTCCGCCAACAATGATTTTAGTTATTATGTCTACATTTACTTTTTTATTTTGAGTTTTTATTTTGCTCCATCATCAGATCTACATTAGTCCAAAACATTTCTGCAAACTAACAATGTTCCCATCCTGTGTGACATTGATTTTCACGTTTTTAACAGATTGAGTGGTCATGTGAAAGACTCAACTCTACATAAGTTTACATATAGAGAAGAAATCTACTGAATATCAGACGAACATAAAACATGAAATACTTCCAATAAAGAAAGACCTGAGTTAACCCCAATGGTAGTGGCTCCACCATGGCCCATTCCTCAATTCCGAGGGGCGCTGTCGCAGGAAGTAGGCGCAATACAGGCGCTGCCGATCCTGGGCCAGCCGCTTCAAGCCTGGCTCCTGAAAGGGACAGGCTGATGCTGGCGGGCTGTCTGCGCAGGTGGTGCAAACCATCCAGGCAGCTAGGGCTGGGTCCAGCCATCTCATCATGCCATGAAGGGTTGGGCGGAAGGCCTGTCTTGCCCACCCTCTGGTAAAACGGTTCCTGCAGGGGGTCAAAAGACAGCGGCCAGTGCCGCGCACTTCTGTGCCACAGTGGGAATTGCCATTGGTGCTCGAGGCCCTCACGAGGGACCCCTATGAGCCTTTGGAGCGTTCCTCCTTAAGAGCGTTGTCATTCAAGACAGCATTGCTGCTTGCTCTGACGTCAGCCAAGAGAGTGAACGTATTGTGTGCCCTGTAGGTTCACCCAAGTTGTTTACTTATTTGCGGGGACTGCAGTGGTGCCATCCTTAAACCGAACCCCTCCTTTGTTCCTAAGAACATAAGGAGTTCATTTCGGTCTAGGGTTATCCAATTAGAGGCTTTTCACCCCCCCCCCCCTCACGGATTAGAAGGAGGCCGCACAGCCACCGTCAGGAACACCAACCAGTTGTTGGTGTGTTATGGTGACTGGACGGCTGGCAGAGCCCTGTCCAAGAAACGATTGGCAAGGTGACTGTGTGAGTGTATCTTCTCAGCCTACAGTGAAGCAGGCCGGGAGCCCCCCACTGTGGTCCAGGCACACTCCACGCGAGTTGTGGTGGCGTCTACAGCCCTGTTCAGTGGTGCGAGTGTTGAGGACATATGTACGGCGGCATCATGGTCTACACCCTGCCCATTCATAAGGTTCTATCTCTTGGATGTGTCGGGTTCCTTTTCAAGGTCTGTGCTCACTGTAGGGACACAGGACCAGTGAGAAGAGGGTTGTGTCAGGTGTTTTATGCTTGACCCCCACGGGGCGTCATGCACATGCATTGGGCTGTGCTCTGCTAGGACTCGGTCAATGAGGTGTGCAGGAGGTCTAATGATGGAGACCCCTGCGAGGTTAGACCACAACCTCACCCAGTCTAGCCAGGTGTTGCTAACTGGGATGGAGTTGGATCCGTTATCACTCTGCAGGGCGGCTAAGATCAATAAAGTGGTGACTGGGTCTTGGTACCTAACCGGTAGCTGGCTTGGTCAGTGGGCGGAGCCTCTCCCGCGGCAGGGAGTACATAGATCGAAGCCTGTGTGAGATATAACAAAGGTTACGATATTGTAACCCTAGTTATATTAGCACAGGCGGAGCCCTCTACATAGGGCCCTGCCGCTCTTTCGCATTACGCTGAAGTTTGGTGGAATGAGGGCAGATGGCGATGCACCTACTTATATACCCGCTGGAGAGGTCGGGTCAGGTAGGCACGCCCTATTGGTCGGCTACGTACATGCTAATTTTCAGTAGGGAATCACGTGTACACGATTGGAGGAGGGTTATACCCAGAGAGTCCAGTAGAGGGCTCCGCCTGTGCTAATATAACTAGGGTTACAATATTGTAACCTTCGTTTTGTGACTTCTGGAAAAGGAGTCGTTTATTCTGCACAGAAAAGAGAGTGACTACACACTCAAATCCATCTTTTATAAGCGAGTTACAAATTACATATGCCAAAACACATCAGTGGTTATAATGTTTCCTATTTTTTAGCCCATACGTCTAGTGTGCGCACTGCCTTATCTCACCCATCATACATAGCTTCCAAATCTGTCCTTGATCTCCTTCAATCCCATGCTATGCCTGCATGATATCCTGCTCTTAGGTGTATCTCAGCAAACACTCATTGTTCTTTAACTTTCCACGAGAATTTAACCTTTGCAACACCATATAATCCCCCATCTGTGGGTATTCATACCCATAATTAACCAACCATTGCACATGAGAGTGAAAACCCAATCAGACCATCAATTGTCAATCTGCTGGGAAAGAACCTCACAGCCCCCTTTACTTATGACTTTCTTCTCTCATTGGGCAGCCACAGTGTTCCACATGCAATGATTATACATCGCATGGTTAACATAAAATACTTGAAATCAGTTACAAATGTAATGTAAGCATGGCAAAACTCAACTCAGCTCTTGCCTTCCTTGTGCAGTCATGTTTAAATCAAACATGAATAAATTCAGATAACATTTTACTACATCAGAAATATAAATCAACCTTTACTCAAACTATACTTGAAACAAAATCTGTAGGAATATGAGTTACGAACTGAAACTTAACCGAACATTTAAGACTCATGACATCTATAGGAAATATAACCCTCTTGATCAATTAACATATTTCAGAAAATCAGAAGTTTCAAAATACATCCATTTGACATCATGAGACACTTTCAACTCAGAAACTCAACTGGTTGAACTGGACTTCCTCGATACTTTTAGGACTGACTTATTCTGAAACTCACTATAAACTTGCAGGCCTAGCCACAGTAACACTACAAACAACCCATAATGCAACACGTTGTAGATTTCCATTGAAAAATATAGAATATCTGATGTTGTGAATAACGTGTACAGTAACTGTCTAGTCATCGTATAGACTATATAATGTTAAGACTTTTATCTTTTATATATATATTTTCCACGTTTGCATGCTCACAATCCATCAAAATGGAAAGTGTTTGTACTTGTACTTGTTTAAAGAAACACTGAACAGCTGCTCTGTATATACATCTTGTGACTTCTGTGGAAATGTTCTTCTGTTTGATAATCAGTAATTTAGTAGCTTTACTACAGTCTGCTCCACCCAATAAATACATAGATTCAGGCTCTACTGAACTGAACCTGCTGGGAAGGAGCCAGAGTCTAGTTGGATTGTTCAAATCAAACAAATACGACCCGGCAGAATAAATACAGGTGTGTTTGTAACATCAGTCAGACTGTTCACCTGGACCTGCTAACATGCTCCGCTTCAGCCTCAGCAGCACTCTGTGTGAGTACACCAACTGGAATAATGTACATTCAGAAATATTACAACTTTGATTCGGTTATATTTCTGCTTTGTTAGATCTAATTGCAGTTTTAGAGTGTTGGATGGGACAATGAGTTTACATCTAAAACTTTTTCATCCTCTCGATTATCTCTTAACTGAAATCAGAGTCCTTCAGAGTCCTGAGTAGGTTTGTTGTGTTCAGGTTCAGATTTCCTCTAAGACACCTTCAAATGTCACATTATTTATATATTTTCATTAAAGCTGTTACTATGCTGTCATTTGTCAGATGTTTTATATTTATATGTTGTGTTCATGTCCTTTATGGGTTTTCTTTCCAGTTTTAAAATGACTGATTCTTTGATTGATTTAAATATACTGACATGGTTTCCATAGTAACTTGGCCAAATTAACTGTGCAAGAGTTCAAGCTGTATGTTTATACAACTTGATTTCATATAAAGGACGTTTGTATTGATTTGAGTTGACATTTTTATGCTTAAAGTGATGAATACTTACTGAATGAATTCATGTTTTTTTATTTATAAAAGCAAAGGATAAAAACTGTTCTCATGTGTGACAGTAATGACAGTAATGTGTCTTTTTCAGTGCTGGCAGCAACCTGTTTGCTCACAGCAGCAGGTAAATATCTGAGTGAATGAGATCTATATTATTACACATGTACCGTCAACACACTTCAACTAATCCCTTCATGTGTGTACAATCTGTTAGTTGTGTCCACAGAGAGAGTTATCACCTGTGACGACGGCTACAGTGTACAACACCTGAGCTGCGGTAAGACTGAACAGCAAACAGACCCAGTTATCTGTAGACTAGCTGGTGAACATAGTGGAACATTTATATTTTCCCTCAGGAGTTGGTAGAGAGTAAAAACAAAGCTAAAAGAGAGTGGATATTGGACTTATATTCAGCAGATGGACAGAAACATGATTCCTAATGAATGATAATGTTGATCAGTAACAACTCACAACTACTTCAGGGCCAATCATGGTCCAGTATGCATCTTAAACAAGTGGATTATGTGGAAACTTGAAGCTTGCAGTGCGCAAACACTGACAGTAGAAGACATATTAATAAAACCATAGTAATATTCATAACATTTTATGTCTTAAATTATGTCTGGGTTTTTTTTTTAAGTTAGTGATTCATCCTCTGCAGCATTGGGGTCATAGCTGGGGGACACAAAACCCCAATTAAAATACATTTCTAAGAGGGCAGAATAAAAATGTATTGATATATCAATGATGTGCTTTCCAGTAAACATAACAATGTGACTGATGCAAGTTATCATGCATGTTATCCTGGATCACAAGAGGCATAGTAGTTTAATCTCTGTGATGTTACAGAGATCGGAGTGATCAGTGTGGAGGCATCTCTGTATGGACGAGCAGACAGCAAGACCTGCAGTGAGGGCAGACCTGCACACCAGCTCGCTAATACAAAGTGTTCCCAGCCTGGAACTGTGGACATCCTCAAGAAAAGGTACAAACCTGAAGCGACCGCTAGCTGAGAGGTTACAGCACATGCAACATACCTGTAACGCCCCTTTGTTGCATGTCATACCCATATCTCTCTCCTGTCAGACTCTATGCCAACTGTCCACTAATAAAGGCAAAAAATAATGTTTAAAAAGAAAAGAAAAGGTACAGACCCAACAAAATCAAAATGTCTCCATCTGTTCTGAATGGTGCAGCTGCAGGAAATCAGGTCAAGCTTTAAAAAACATGTAAATTATCTTTGATCAATGAATTCAATCTCCAACAAAACAAGACATCATTTTAACATTGTTAGTTATTCATTTTAGGTTTATTGTCATGAACTTCAGCATTTAGCCCCCATCCTAAAGACAGGGAGCGCAATGCAAAAACCCCTTGGAGTGGGCTGAAAGAAAGACATGAATTGCAGATTGACCCTAGAGCCATGATGGGACCCTGAGCCAGAAAGATGGAGGCAAGCTTTGCCAGCAGCAGTGTGAGCAATGGTTAAACTAGATCAGTGTAGGTGGGAGTCATATTTAAAGGGACCGCCTTGTGGTGAGAATGGCTGTGATTGGTGTGTGACTGATAAGGTGTGCTGATTCAATCAGTGGCTGTCAGCTGATTACAGCTGGGGCGTATGACTTCCGTGTCCTGCATGAACTAACGCTATGCTTCACTTATGTACATTTGATGTGATTTTTATATATTAGTAAAATTGAATTTACAATATTTCCTTTTTTTCTCTCTTCCCCAAAGGTGTGATGGAAAGAAGGTTTGTGAACTAAACACATTTGCCGTCCGTATCTCTGATCCCTGTTATGGCATCTTTAAATATCTGGAGACCAACTACACCTGCTTCCCAGCAAGTAAGTCTGGACAAGATGCAATATTCAATCACCTGAAAAACAATCATTGCTTCCACAGCAGTGGTACAACACAGGATACACAGCACCAAACATAGAATCCAAACACACAATGCATAGATTAAAAAACATATATACAATACTACCGCTACAATTCCTTTATGCATTCGAGGGGTTAGGGTCTGTTCTAACTGTGATTCAAAAATTAAGTAATTAACTTATACAAAATGTTTGTCACACATGATTAGCTGAATGTTTTGTTTGCATTTGGGTCAGTTAGAAATAAGGGTTGGCAAGATGAGCAATTCAAAAATATGTTTAAAAAAAACCTTTTAACCTTCGTGTCGTCCTCCCGGGTCAAATTGACCCCGTCTGTTTTGACTTCTTTCCTCCCTTCCTTCCTTCCGTCTGTCCTTCCTTTCCTTCCTTCCTTCCTCCCTTCCTCCCTCCCTTCCTTCCTTCCTCCTTCATTTTCTTCCTTCCTTCCCTCCCTCCTTCCTTCCCTTCCTCCCTCCTTTCCTTCCTTCTTCCGACCTTCCTTCCTTCCTTCCTCCCTTCCTCCTTTCCTTTCATCCCTCCCTCCTTGTCTTCCTTCTTCCTTCCTTCCATCCTTCCTCCCTTCCTTCTTTCCTTTCCGTCCGTCCTTCCTTCCTTCTTTCCTTTCCTCCCTTCCTTCCTCCCCTCCCTCCTTTTCTTCCTTCTTCCTTTCTTCCTTCCATCCTTCCTCCCTTCCTTCCTTCTTTCCTTTCCTCCCTTCCTTCCTTCCTCCCTCCTTTCCTTCCTTCCTTCCTTCCTTCCTTCCTTCCATCCTTCCATCTTTCCTTCCTTCCTTCCTTCCTTCTTTCCTTCTTTACTTCCTTCCTTCCTTCATTCATTCCTTCCTTCCTTCCTTCCTTCCTTCCTTCCATCATTCCTTCCCTCCTTCCTTCCTTGACTCGAGGACAACAGGAGGGTTAACAACATTTTATTGGAGAGAACCAAAGACGTGGGATTGAACACAGCAAACACAAAGAGTTTAGGAGAACTACTGTGGTGGATTAGCATTGGTACATTCTTGACTTGGCTAGCGTGTTATCAAGGCCCTAATCTGACTCCTGTTGCTTTGACAGTTCACCTGGTTGTATGCGAGAACTCTTTGGCACAACTTTACTGTGGTAAGATCACTCTCTTTTGCATATGGTGCGTTAATAATTCAATAAACATCAGCTAAATTATATTTACATGAAATTCCAACTCTCATCTCAATATTCAACAATATTTCTTTAGTCTCTGCTTGTCCAACTGTTCCTTGTGTTTCTGTCAGATGAAGGTCAGGTCATATTGGTTTACGGTGCTGATTACGGACGCCACGACTACACCACATGTTCTTACCAACGACCTCCCGCTCAGGTCCGAAATACCTACTGCTCAAATCCTGGGACCAAAGTGGCTGAAAGGTACTGTCTGATTTTAACTTCAGGAAATCCAGACTGTGTATAAAGTTTAAAAATGCAGAACATTAAAAGATGTCTCTTAAATGACAGTCGGACTTCAGTGCACATTCACACCTGTTTTCACTCATATCGCTTTGCATCTGCAGCTGTAACGGGAAAAACAGCTGTACTATCAGAGCCAGCAACTCGGTGTTTGGGGATCCATGTGTCGGCACCTACAAGTACCTGGAGGTGGCTTACACCTGTCAATGTGAGTATATCCCAGATCCTTCTGGACTGAAGCTCATTATATGACCCACATGTGGAAAAGAAAGTGGCTCGCAGTAGACGGATAGATGGATAAAGACATACTATAAATAGAGTAAACAGTTTACAGTTTGAAGCGGAAAAAAACACTGCTGCTAAATAAAAATCAGCCAATCACAACTTTACAGCTTTATGAATGCAAAAGCTTTAAATTATTGAGTGACGCCACTTTTTTGGAACAAACATTTGAATCATTAATAATAGTAAGTAATATCAAAGGCCGTGTAAAGTGAATTCAGATTCATTCAATTCTAAACATATTAATTAGGTCATAAATGTATTTCTAAAAAAGGTGTAAAAAGCATTTCAACCATTTAGATTTGAATTGTGGAGCTAGGCTTCACAAACTGTGTTTCAACATTTCTGTGTTCAGGATTTAATGGGCGGGTCTGAAAATCACCGCTGCGTTAACCAATAGCACAGTTACACACTGGAGCATTTTTTTAATCATTCAAGTTTGGCAGGGTGGTTAACAACACACTTTACTGTGGTATGTCAAACTCAGAACACATATGTATTCTTACTTTACACAGACTTTAAAGATCTAACATTGATATGTTATCTGTTCTCTTGCAGATCCTGAATGAACACATTGAAATTACAGTAATATCGCTCAACATTCTCTCAAATAAATGACATTTGTTATCAATAAGCAAAGTGATCATCAGTGATCAGAGACCTCCACACACATTTAAAGTAAAAACTTTTTATTGCACTATTTTACACAAGCATTTTATTTTTCTCTTGTTTCATTACATTAATTATACTGTGACTGATTTTATTTCCCATTTATCATCAATCAATCAATCTTTATTTGTATAGCGCCAAATCACAACAAAGTTATCTCAAGGCACTTTAGTTGTTTTAACCCTTCCTGAGCACTTTGAATTGCCTCCATGTGTCTGAAACACGACATACAAATAAACTTGCTTCGTATAATTGCACCAACACATCATTATAATAAGACGACCATGGGAACACTTTATGCATGTATGATTTTAGTTTTTTATCTGTAACTCAACCTGTCAGCCCATCTCTGTTTAACCTCCAACTCCACAAAGACGAAAAACATTACTGTCTGTCTCGGCAGCCACAAGGTTGAATAACACTCCACAATTACAATCTACTGACTGAGTCTGTGATACAAATAAATGTAGTTTAATTAAAGTGAATTCTTTGTGAATTTTCTCTACGTTGTTATTATTTCACATCAACTTCATCTACAATATCCGTCATCAAAAAGGACAGCTGAAGACTCGTCAGGTGTTTTAGGTTTAACAAAAGTACATGGGGGGGGGGGGGTAACTTGTAAAGCAGGAAGATGTTAATAGAATTTCTCAGCAGGAAACATAATTAAGTTTCCTTCCCAGCAGAATTCAATCAGGTACAACAATAACATACCTGACATTCCTCACAGGTGTGTTCAGCTGTCCTGAGCCTTTCTGATGATCTCATGAAAACAGTGAAACAGTCCTTTGTGTGTCTCCATCATGTGTGTGTGTGTTAGTGAGTTTGTTGTGCACAGATTTCTCTTTTAACCAAATGTTAAAAGCATTTAAAATGAGAGAAGCAGGTCACTTTAATGATGGATTTGATTTGTTCTTATTTATTTCAATGAGCCGATGAAAGCTGTCGGACTTCAGGGAAGAAATGTCACAACCGTATCACAAAACAAGTTTAGTTTAGACGCTTATTTATTGAGTGCAGCTGTGTGCAGCACCTTTTGCATTAGTGCAACACTGAATTGTCTTTTCAGTTTGTATTATATTGATTATGTATTGTATTGACATGTGTTGCTTAACTGCAGATCTGTGAAACACTTTTGCCCAAGACAAATCTCCGTCAGGGTATTACAGTTTATCTTATCTTGTCTTCTCTGTCAATCTTTGACACGGAAGACACTCTGTTTTTTCATTGGTTACTTGTTTTCTATATAAACAGATAGTTGTTGGTCAATCACAGCTTTGCCTGTTTTAACTCTTCACCTGAACCTGAATCCTCTGAAAGATGCTCTGCTTCAGACTCAGCAGCAGACTGTGTGAGTAAACGCCTGACTGACCATCATTATTCTTTGGTTTTATTTAACATCACAACATTTTATAATGTTCCTGCTTTATTGTTGGAAAAGTTTTTTAACTAATATTCTGAATAAATGTAATAAAGCAGCAAAGGTTCAATCTGCATTAACAATGTGAATAAAGTAATTTATAAAGGTTTAAATGCTTCCTACTAATGTTAGTGACTCATGCATTTATGAATGTTAACAATTCAGGGTTATTTCAATAATCCAAAAATAGTAATCTGCATTTGTAAAAGTTAATAACTTGCTAAGTGAACTAAAGAAGAAACAAAGACAACAACCTGGCAACACAATAGTCTAATGATTCAGAATGGATTTCTGAAGATATTCAATGATTAACCATTAATAAAGCCATGGGTTACAACTTTAAACCCATTTATCATTGTGCCTTTTACCGAAACGTTAACCTGTTTATACAGTGATGTATTGTAGACATAAATACATTTTTCAAAGGTTAAAATGTAGAATTACTGCAGACTGAAGCATCTGTAGATGAAATCATAAGATAATGTTTTTAGGTGTTTTCATTAATTCACATTATGCTGGATTTAAAAAGACATGAAGTAATAAATAAATGTGTGTAAACGATGTTTGTGTTTCAGTGCTGGCAGCAGCGTGTTTGCTTGTGACTGCAGGTAAATGTTTTCAATCAATATTAAACCAAAGCTGGTGAGCATAGGTGATGGTTGGGACATAGACTGACTGCTAAACTGAGAGCTTCAAAACACCCACATCACTGTCTCCCTCTTCTGGATGAGGTTCTCACCTCCCTTTCTCGTCGGTTCATAACAAAACAAAACACAACTTTCATTATTTCTCTGCTCTCTTCCCTTCCATCGTTCTGTTCTTACAAGGATACAAGAAAACTACATACGATGCTTGAAATAAATGAAGCTTTAGTTTCATTTCAGTAGAACACTGAAGTCAAACTGACTGGTGTCATTTTTTTTGTGCAGCATCACACGTTCCTTCATCAGATGACTAGCAACATCCAATCATATTCATGCAGGTGTACATCATAGTTAGTCTACACTTGAAACTTTTAAATGTCCACATAATTGTTGACTGTCTCTACTTATCCCAGCTAGTGATGGTGACATCTAACTACCAACAGTTAACCCGTGGTCAGTGTGCATCAATTTAACAGAATTACAAACTGCTCCAAACATGGCTCTCATCCCATTTCACAAGTTTCACTCAACAGTTTTTAACAAACATGTCATATCCTTAGAAACATAAAGACAAACCTTCTGTCACTCTACATTTATGATATTATTACCAGCATGATTAATATTATTTGTTCCTTCTCTTATTTTTAACGAACATTCATTATAAATCAAGCTTTCCATTTCAGGCTTTTCTACAGCGCAGCCCATGTTGCCCCTCACTGCTGTGTCCACAGAGAGAGTCGTCACCTGTGATGACCTGAACAACGTCCAGCACCTGAGCTGTGGTACGACTGAAAACTCAAACACATATTACAAATGTTGGTTTCGTAAGGCTTATTCTGATGCAATATGTCTCAATGTCCTTAAAGTCTCTGCTCTCTGAGTGATTTTTCTTTCTGGCTTTCTGTCCCTTAATGCGTCTGTCTGTGATGTCACAGAGACCGGTGTGATCATTGTGCAGACAGCTCTCTATGGACGAGTAGACAAGGAAACCTGCAGTGAGCACAGACCTCCACAGCAACTAACTAACACAAAGTGCTCCCAGCACGGCACTCTGCAGGTCATCAAACAAAGGTACCACCCCCCCCCCCTTATATGACCAGGGTTAAAGTCAAAAGCTCTGGAAGTCGTTTCCTTAAGGTCAGACTGAAACAGAACTCAGACTGTTTTTTCTTCATGGTCTCCCTGCAGATGTGATGGCAAGAAGGATTGTGAAATAAACACAAATGTGGTTCGAACCTCTGATCCCTGCTATGGCACCTATAAATACCTGGACGTCACTTTTGCCTGCTTCCCAGCAGGTCAGTTACATTTCTGCTTCTGACTCACAGTGAATAAAAAACGCTGAAAATATGTTTTTATAATATGATTTATGTTTACTTTGACAGTCCGCACCATTGCATGTGAGCACTCTGTGGCACATCTGCAGTGTGGTAAGATACAGTCTCATTTATGTAGATGTACAATGGGTTAATGTGACAAGCAGGATTATAGTTTTCAATCTGAATTGATTCCTTTTATCCTCTTTCTGTCAGATGAAGGACAGGTCTTATTTATCTATGGAGCTGATTATGGACGCCGTGATAAGAACACATGTGCTTTCAAACGACCCGCATCTCAGATCCAAAACGTCCACTGTTCTAGACCCACAAGCAAAGTTGCTGGAAGGTACATTTCATAATCTTTATTGAACAAGATAGTTAGAAACCAAACTCAGTTTCATTCAGTTTCACTCACATCTCTCTGCATCCACAGCTGTAATGGGAAAAGCAGCTGTACAGTCAAAGCCAGCAACTCAGTGTTTGGAGACCCCTGTGGCGGCACCTACAAGTATCTGGAGGTGGCTTATAGATGTCAATGTGAGTAACAGAAGATGATTTACCTCATGTAGTTCACGAAGTGGATGTAAATAAGCCTTAATATACTTTTTGTTTGTTGACTTTCTGAAAATTGGTTAAAAATGAGCACTACATGTGGATGGAAAACTCACTCGTACGAAATGCTGGTTCATAAACAGAGCATTTCTGTGTTCTCAGTTACTTCATTGATCAGTCTAAAGTCAATATGTCATGTGTTCTTTTGCAGATGCTTCCTCCAAATAATCGACATCAATAAGACATCTCATCATACATGCTGGGAACAACCTGCATTCAGTTTGTGATGAGACAGAAGTAATGAAAAAGATTCTTCTACCAGGTACACCATGTGGCCCAAAGTGTGTTGACACCTGAACACTGGTGACCATCTCATACCAGCCCTGTCAAGTGATGCCATGTTCAAAACAAATATTGATTGATTTGATTGATTTATTTTCTCTACTGCAAGTTATTTCCTTTTCTGTTGACTCTGGGTTAGGGTCATTTCATTCTGTAATTGTTTCCTTCTCACTTTTAATTCACAAATAAACTTGCCTGATGAAATGACATCATGTGGTGTATTTCTATATATATTTAGATTTCAATGTAGTTAGCACTGATGACACCAGGTCATGTAGTTGATTACACTTATTTTTTTACTACCGTATAACCAATTTTTTTCACATTTTATAAAACACTTTTCCTGTAAGAACACATCATATTAAAATAGTGTTTGGAAGTCATTATGTGGTTATAAGAACAGAGACTGACTTTGTGAAATTAAGAGAACATTTTATGATACACAATAAACTGATTCGATGTTAGTACAGAAAAGTTTACTTGTAAAACAGAATAATTTGATATCTAGTAATAATAAGAAAATGTAATACATGAATAAAAAGTCTCTTGTTTTAACAAGAAAAAGAGCAAATATTCTTTTGTCATGATAGTAGAGAAGTTCTGCCGTACTGAAAAAAACTGAAATAAGCCACTATGAAGTACTATGGATTACTATAACCTACTGCACTATGACATGGTTTATTATTAGCTTATATTAACTTATTTTATTTGGAATGTGTGAAAGAAGAAAAAAACAAAAACAACATATAAAAGAGAATCACAATGGTCAACTTACAACCAACAGAAAACATGATGCAATGTCAACCACATCCGAAAGGGAAGAAGTCAACACTTATTGAATCCCACCCTTACTTCTTAAATCAATGCTTGCTAGAATAATAGCTACCTCATATATATGAAAGACAATCTATCTAATAATTATTTCCTATATTAATGCTCCGTATTTAATTACTAATTCATACCATCATACAATTTCTTACTAATATATATTATCAATTACTATGACATGTTTTACAATTATCTACTCTACTATGACATGGGTTACTCTGACTTATTGCACTATCCATCCATCCATCCATTTTCTGCCGCTTATCCGGGGCCGGGTCACGGTGGCATCAGGCTAAGCAATGTGACCCAGACATCCTTCTCCCCAGCAACGTTTTTAAGCTCCTCCTGGGCGATTCCAAGGCGTTGCTATAGGCCAGAAGGGATATATAATCCCTCCAGCGTGTTCAGGGTCTCCTCCCAGTTGGACGTGCCTGGAACACCTCCAGAGGGAGGCGTCCAACAGGCATCCTGACCAGATGCCCGAACCAGCTCAGCTGACTCCTTTCGATGTGGAGGAGCAGCGGATATACTCCGAGCCTCCCCCTGGTGTCCGAGCTCCTAACCCTATCTCTAAGGCTGAGCTCCTCGTCGGAGGAAACTCATTTCAGCTGCTTGTATCCGCAATCTTATTCTTTCGGGCACTACCCAAAGCTCGTGACCATAGGTGAGGGCTGGAACGTAGACCGACTGGTAAATTGAGAGCTTTGCCTTCAGGCTCAACTCCTTCTTCACCAGGACAGTCCGGTGCAACGCCCGCATCACTGCGGACACCGCACCGATCCGCCTGTCTATCTCCCGCTACATCCTACGTTGACTCGTGAACAGTGGCGTTTCTAGACCCCCTGGGGGCCCTAGGCAAGAAGGACCATGGGGCCCCCCTGAATAATGATGAATGAAGTCCAGGACTATGGATCAGTAGAGAAATCTTTTATTAAATAATGAACATATAAAATAAATCCTACATATATATATATGAAATTGTGTAAAAATCAGCCTGTCTCTGCTCCCAAGCGCTCTACCAAGTGTCACCTATCAATCAATGTCACCACCTAGCTAGGCTGCTAGCTCGGCTAACTGGCAAAGGAGCAGGGTCGGGTTTATGCTAATTGTTGGACCCGCCCACTAAATCCTGAACACAGACATTTTAAAACTGTTTGTGAAGCCTAGCTCCACAATTCCTGAGAAATACATTTATGACCTATTTAATGTGTTAAGAAGAAAATGGCTGAATTCACTTTACACAGACTTTAATGTGCAGAAAACTTTTTTGGTGCTTGGTGGATGACTGGGAGTTTGGGATAAAGTGGCAGGCTGGCTGGCAGCACTACTTTTTTATAATGTAACACACATAGCTTACACATTCCCACTTACCACTGTCACGTTTTTTCTTTTCATCCTCTTCTTGTTTTTTTTTTCTTTTCGTCTGCCCAGAGAGATATGTTCGCTTCATTTTTTCATCTGTGTGTTTAACAGGGACCGCACGACGACGCCAGCTAGTAGGGGGGACCCATTAGGGAGATTCCCGACATGTCATTGCAGTGTCTACGGTGGTTTCAACTTGTGTCGCTTATATGGAGCGATATCAGCCGTCTGTCGGGGCCCCCCTACTAGCAGCTAGCCAGTGACAACTCGGAAAGGGCCCTGTGCGGGGCATTTCCAATGCGTTGTCGTTGCAGCGTCTAAAGCAGTTCCATTATTTTGTCATTGACGTCAGCCGTCCCTCGGGGCCCCCTTCAGCTCGGGGCCCTAGGCAATTGCCTGGGTTGCCTGCCCCGTTGCTGCGTTTCTGCTTGTGAACAAGGCCCAGAGAGAGACTTAAACTCCTCCACTTGGGGCAGTGACTCCCTCCCAACCCTAAGGGGGCAATCCACCTTTTTCTGGCAGAGCACCATAGCCTCCGATTTGGAGGTGCTGGCTCTCATCCCGACCACTTCACATGTAGAGTCCAACAGAACAACATCATCCACAAAAAGGTGATTCTGATGTCCCAGAACTGGACTCTCTCTTCCCCTCGGCTGCACCTTGAGATCCTGTCCATGAAAATCACGAACAGGATCAGGGACAACGGGCAGCCCTGGGGGAGCCCGACACCCACTGAGAACAGGTCAGACTTTGTGCTGAGGATGCGGACACAGCTCTCACAGCGGTCGTACAGGGACCGAATGGCTCGCAGCAGTGATCCTGGTACCCCATACTCTCGCAAAACCTCCCACAAGGTCCAAGGGACACGGTCGTAAGCCTTCTCCAAGTCCACAAAGCACATGTAGACTGGATGAGCAAACTCCAATGCCCCCTCCTGAGTCGCCTGATGGTTTGACAGAACTTCTTCTAGGCCGTCCGATCGTCCTTCTCCATGGTCTCACCAAACTCCTCTCACATCCGGGCTTCTGCTTCTGCAACTGCCCGAGCCGCGGCCCCTCCTGGCCGTGCGGTACCTGTCTGCTGCTTCCCGAGACCCCTGGGCCAGCCAGGACCCAAAGGCCTCCTTCTTCAGCTTGACGGCCTCCTTTACCGCTGATGTCCACCAGCAGGTTCTCCGGTTGCCGCCCCGACAGGCACCAACGAGCAGCAACTATGAGCAACCGCCTCCACAACTGAGGTCGTGAACATGGTCCACTCTGACTCCATGTCCTCACCCTCCCCAGGAACGGAGGGGAAGTTCCTCCAGACATGGGAGTACGGGGACCTCCGCCAGACCTTCCCAGTTCACCCTCCCTTCTCGTTTAGGCTTCCCAGGTCTGCCCGGCAGTCTTCCCCGCCACCTGATCCAACTCACCACCAGGTGGTGATCAGTTGACAGCTCCGCTCCTCTCTTCACCTGAGTGTCCAAAACATACGGCCGCAGGTCCAATGATACAACTTCAAAGTCAATCATCGACCTTTGGTCTAGGGTGTTCTGGTACCAGGTACACTTATGAACACCCTTATGTTCGAACATGGTATTTGTTATGGCCAATCCGTGGCTAGCACAGAAGTCCAACAACAATTCACCACTCGGGTTAAGATCAGGCAAGTCGTTCCTCCCAATCACCCCCTTCCAGGTTTCTCCATTATTGCAGATGTGGGCGTTGAAGTCTCCCAGCAGAACTATGGACTCGCCGGGCCACAGCCCTTCCAGGGCACCTCCCAATGAGTCTAAGAAGGCCGGGTACTCCGAACTGCCATTCTGTGCATATGCACAAACAACAGTCAGAGTCTTCCCCCCAGCAACGCGAAGTCGCAGGGAGGCGACCCTCTCGCTTCGCAGGGAGAACTCCAACACAAAGGCGCTCAGCCGGGGACTCGTGAGTATCCCCACACCCGACCGGCGCCTTTTCCCTTTGGCAACTCCGGAGAAGAAGAGAGTCCAGCCCCTCTCCAGGAGTTTGGTTCCAGAGCTGGTGCTGTGTGTAGAGGTCAGCCCAACTATATCTAGCCGGTACCGCTCTACCTCCAGCACTAGCTCCGGCTCCTTCCCCGCCAGCGAGGTGACGTTCCAAGAGCCAACTTGCGCCGCTGAAGATCCGCACGCCTAGGCCCACGCCTTTTCCTAATGCCCGATCGACATTGCACCCGACCCCAAACTTCATCCCTGCATATGGTGGGTCCACAGGGCGGTAGCTTCACGTTGTTTCTTCGGGCTGTGCCCGGCCGGGCCCCGTGGAAAGCTCCCCTCCCAGGCCTGGCTCCAGGAAGGTGCCCCGGTGTCCCTCTTCCGGGCGAGGTTCCTGTACCCCTATGCTGCTGCTTCATCTAGGATTGTTTGAATCGTTCTTAGTCTGGACCCTTGCCTGGGACCAATTTGCCTTGAGAGACCCTACCAGGGGCTAATGCCCCCGACAACTCAGCTCCCAGGATCACTGGGACGCGCAAACCCCTCCACCACGATAAGGTGACGATTCTCTGCACTATGACATGGTTTATTATGAATTACTATGACAAGGTTTACGGTGACCTATTTTCTCCGCATCCTGTGTGACTGATCCATTCTCAGTTGTTGTGTTTCTGTAGTTGACATCTTGAGACGCTTTAGACTCACAAACTCCAATTGGTTGAACTGAATTCCTTAACAGTTTTAGGACTGACTTATTCTTAAACTCACTATAAACTGGAAAAAAAACTTGCAAGCCTAGCCACAGTAAGACTACAAACAACCCATAATGCAACACTTTGTAGATTTCCATTGAAAAATAAAGAATATCTGATGTTGTGAATAACGGGTACAGTAACTGTCTAATCATCGTATAGACTATATAATGTTAAGACATTTGGACCCCAAAGTATATATTTTTTCCATGTGTACAAGATTACTAATCTTATCTGTATCTGATATGACTCAAATCCATCCCTAATGTTTAATGTTAATGGCTGCAAGCTAACATGCTAAACTAAGATGTGAACATGGCGAACATTGTACTGTTAGCGTGTGAAGGTTCTGGCATGCTGACATATTCTGGATCACACAGAGCTCTGAGGAGTTTAAAGACACTGCAGAGATAATAACATTATAACTCTGAGGTTTGTGAACACCTCCGGGATAAAGGAGCAGTTGTTTAAAGAAACACTGAGCAGTCACAACGTAAATATCCTTCAGGTGACGATCTTACATTCTGTGACTTCTGTGGACATTTTTTCTGTTTGATAATCAGTCATTTTGTAGCTTTACTACAGTCTGCTCCACCCAATAAATACATAGATTCAGGCTCTACTGAACTGAACCTGCTGGGAAGGAGCCAGAGTCTAGTTGGATTGTTCAAATCAAACAAATACGACCCGGCAGAATAAATACAGGTGTGTTTGTAACATCAGTCAGACTGTTCACCTGGACCTGCTAACATGCTCCGCTTCAGCCTCAGCAGCACTCTGTGTGAGTACACCAACTGGAATAATGTACATTCAGAAATATTACAACTTTGATTCGGTTATATTTCTGCTTTGTTAGATCTAATTGCAGTTTTAGAGTGTTGGATGGGACAATGAGTTTACATCTAAAACTTTTTCATCCTCTCGATTATCTCTTAACTGAAATCAGATTCCTTCAGAGTCCTGAGTAGGTTTGTTGTGTTCAGGTTCAGATTTCCTCTAAGACACCTTCAAATGTCACATTATTTATATATTTTCATTAAAGCTGTTACTCTGCTTTCATTTGTCAGATGTTTTATATTTATATGTTGTGTTCATGTCCTTGATGGGTTTTCTTTCCAGTTTTAAAATGACTGATTCTTTGATTGATTTAAATATACTGACATGGTCTCCATAGTAACTTGGCCAAATTAACTGTGCAAGAGGTCAAGCTGTATGTTTATACAACTTGATTTCATATGAAGGACGTCTGTATTGATTTGAGTTGACATTTTTAAGCTTAAAGTGATGAATACTTACTGAATTAATTCATGTACCAGCCTGTAATTAATGGGATGCTTGTTGGCTTTATTTATAAAAGCAAAGGATAAAAACTGTTCTCATGTGTGACAGTAATGACAGTAATGTGTCTTTTTCAGTGCTGGCAGCAACCTGTTTGCTCACAGCAGCAGGTAAATATCTGAGTGAATGAGATCTATATTATTACACATGTACCATAAACACACTTCAACTAATCCCTTCATGTCTATAATCTGTTAGTTACATCCACAGAGGGAGCTATCACTTGTAATGACGGCTCAAGTGTCCAACACCTGAGCTACAGTACGACTGAACTCTGTTTTCAGAGAAAACTGTGAAAAAAGGCCAGAGTACATTACCTGCTTAGTAGCAAGCAGTTAGCTGGTGAACATAGTGGAGCATTTAGATATTTCCCTCAGAAGTTGGTAGACAGCAAAAACAAAGCTAAAAGAGGGTGAATATTGGACTCACATCAGGTGGACAGAAACACGACTTCAAATGAATGATAATATTGATGTTTGTTTGTCAGTTACCTCATTTTTGGTCACATCCTCAGAAACATAAAGACAAACCCTCTGTAGCTCCACATTTACGATATTATTACTAGTATGATCATTATTACTTGTTTTTTTGTCTTTCTGGTTTTTATTTGGCAGTTATATATTTAACAAATACCTATTTTTAATTAAACTTTCCATTTCAGGCTTTTCTAGAGCTCAGTCCCTCCCGCCATACACTGCTGTGTCCACAGAGAGAGTCACCACCTGTGATGACCGGAACAACGTCCAGCACCTGAGCTGTGGTTCAGACTACAGCGTGATCAGTGTGCAGAAAGTTTTGTATGGACGAGCAGACAAGGTGACCTGCAGTGAAGGCAGACCTGCAAACCAGCTTAGTGATACAAATTGCTCCCAGTTCGGCACTCTGCAGGTCATCAAACAAAGGTACCCCCCCCCCCTTTATATGACCAGGGTTAAAGTCAAAAGCTCTGGAAGTCGTTTCCTTAAGGTCAGACTGAAACAGAACTCAGACTGTTTTTTCTTCATGGTCTCCCTGCAGATGTGATGGCAAGAAGGATTGTGAAATAAACACAAATGTGGTTCATACCGGTGATCCCTGCTATGGCACCTATAAATACCTGGATGTCACTTTTACCTGCTTGCCACCAGGTCAGTTAAATTTCTGCTTCTGACTCACAGTGAATGAAAGTTGCAAATATGTTTTTATAACATGATTTATGTTTACTTTGACAGTCCGCGCCATTGCATGTGAGCACTCTATGGCACATCTGCAGTGTGGTAAGATACAGTCTCATTTATGTAGATGTACAATGGGTTAATGTGATAAGCAGGATTATAGTTTTCAATCTGAATTGATTCCTTTTCTCCTTTTTCTGTCAGATGAAGGGAAGGTCTTATTTATCTATGGAGCTGATTATGGACGCCGTGATAAGAACACATGTGCTTTAGTATCCGCCTTTTGGCGCCGAAATCACCACTGTTCTAGACCCACAAGCAAAGTTGCTGAAAGGTACATTTCATATTCTTTATTGAACAAGGTAGTTAGATATCAAACTCAGTTTCATTCAGTTTCACTCACATCTCTCTGCATCCACAGCTGTAATGGGAAAAGAAGCTGTAAAGTCAAAGTCAGCAACTCAGTGTTTGGAGAACCCTGTCGAGGCACCTTCAAGTATCTGGAGGTGGCTTATAGATGTCAATGTAAGTGACTGAAAATGATTCGTCTCATGTAGTTTATACAGTGGGAAACAGGCCCATTAAACAAAAAATAATGATATAGTCAGTCATTCTGTGTCAGCTGTGCCAGTAATTTGTCAAATTACATTAACTCAAGATCCACTTACTAGCTCTTTGGGGGCTTTCAACCTCACCAGCTCATAGTCTTCAGCAGTGGATGGAGTTCACTTGGTTGTCATGGAGATGGCACGGTAGTCATAACTCGACCTAAGTTTGGAACCAAAACGCTTTAGTTGCACTGACTGGACAGTTAGCGCCACCTACTGTTCATCTTGATTGAATCAATTCCAGTATTTGTATTAAGGCTGTGGATGAAAATAAGCATTCATTTCTAAAGTCAATATTTCATGTGTTCTTTTTCAGAGTCTTCCTCCAAATAAATCAATAAGACATCTCATCATACTTGCTGGGAACAACCTGCATTCAGTTTGTGATGAAACAGAAGTCATGAAGAAGACTCTTCTTCCAAGTACACCAAGTGGCCCAAAGTGTGTTGACACCTGAACACTGGTGACCATCTCATACCAGAGCTGATGCCATGTGACCCAACTGTTGCTTCAAAGCTGGAAGTGCAGTATTATCTAAATTGTATTGTCTGTACTGTGTAGCTTTAACCATAAAAGTCAAACTACAAGTCCACACTGCTGTCCACATACTTTTTGCCATATAGTGTACGCACCAATATCTGTGAGGTAAAAAAAGAAAGAAAAAAAGTTGCTTGATCTGATTGATTCATTTTCTTTACTGCAGTTTCTGTTTTCCTTCCATTTCGTTCTGTAATTGATTCCTTCTCACTTTTACTGCACAAATAAACTTGCCTGATGAAATGACATCATGTGGTGTATTTCTATATATATTTAGATTTCAATGTAGTTAGCACTGATGACACCAGGTCATGTAGTTTATTACACTTATTTTCTTACCGTAACAACATATTTTTCACATATTACAAAACACTTTTTCCTGTAACAACACATCATATTCAAATAATGTTTAAAAGTCATGATGTGGTTATAATAATAATACATACGTTATAACAACAGTCTGACAAAAATGTTATGATACACAATAAACTGATTTGATGTTAGTACAGAAATATTAATATCTAATATCTTGTTAGGCAGAATGATTTGATATCTAGTAATAATAATAAAATGATCAATAAAAAAACATATAATACATAATTAAAAAAGTGTCTTGTCTTAACAAGAAAAAGATCAAATATTCTTTTGTAATGATAGTAGTGACGTTCTGCTGTACTGAACAAACTGAAATGAGCCACTATGAAGTATTATGACAAGGCTCTTAGAGAACAGCCCATCTGGGTCAGTGACAGGCTGAGGCACAGTAACATGGGGCTTGATAATGTCTTTCTGTATCTCTGACTCAAACTCACTTATGGCTGGTTTGTAGGCCTGGTGGCGATGTACTTACTGAGGAACAGCTACCATTGTAAGATAATTGCTTGATTACTTAACTTCAGTAACCTTTAAAGTAAGAGACTGAGAACAGAAGTCGTCGAACAGCCAACTGGGACTTTATTGAAGATGCAGCAAACACAGCAAACATCAATGAAGACTATCGAAAACAGCACACGCCTCAGCCCCCCTCCAGACTATTTATACTACTGGTTTGGCACGTAGGCGTCATTTGGTATTTTGTGTGTGCCAGGTCAAGCCGACCTGGCATGTCCAGCTAAGATTCGGTTTCCTGGAAGCCTAACAACTTTCTCGTAATGTTGACTTCCTAACCTCCTTTTAGGGATATGGATATAGCAAAAACTCCCTACACAGGCTTGTTGCAACATCCCCAACTGGTACAACTATTGACCTTTCGTCTCACTTGTTGTTGTCTCCTTTTACTATGATGCACACATATCTGCCTCTACACCATCATCCTCATTCTCCTCCATCTCCATCTCCTCCTCCACCTCCCCTTCCACCGCTGCTGCTGCTGCCTCCTACTGCTTCTGCTGCCTGCTCTGCCTCAAGTCAGGTGTGGACAGAACCGTGATGACCATTTTTTATAAATCCTATATTCAGTCTGTGTGTTGTTTCTCCATGGTTTGTTGGTTTGGAGGTCTGAGTGTGAAAAATAAAGCTGCTATCAACCAAATCAGGATAAACTGTGGCAAAGTGGTAGGAGTCACCCAGGCAACACTGTCTGAAATGTTCCAGTCCCAAACCCTGCAGAAAGCCCAGTCTATTCTTCTGGATGACACTCACCCACTTTACACAGAATCCCAAACCCTTCCCTCAGGTTCCCGTTTTAGGGTAACACAGACCAGCACCAACAGGTTTAAATGTTCATTTGTGCCAGTTTCAATCAATCTATTAAATAAGCTGCACTTTACTTAATGAAGATAGACACAATGCACTTTAATGCAATTTTTACTTCCATACCATTCATTTTTAACATTGTTATGTCTGTATGTCTGTAAATCTTAATCTTAGTTTTAATATTCAAGTCCTGTTCTTTATGTCAGATATTGTTCTAATTACTGTCCTTTGTGTTGTCTTAATTGCTGTCTTTGGCCTGTGAGACCATCGGCCCTTTGGGATCCTTTTTTTTTTAAAGATTTTTTTCAGGCATAGACACCTTTATTTGATAGTTGCCAGACAGGAAACATGGGAGAGAGAGGGGGGGTGTGACATGCAGTAAAGGTCCGCCGGCCGGGATTCGAACCGGGGTCCACTGCGTACGTGGCATGCGCTCTAACCACTCAACCACCTGCGCGCCCGCGGCCCTTTGGGATCGTAATAAAATTGAAGTTAAAGTTGAAGGTGACCAACAACCTTTGCTCCTCTCACCCCGGCTCCCCTCATTCTCCATTTTTAATAAATGTAACTTTTCATCAACTGAAAAACATAAAAATGCTATTTATGCATGCATGCAGTGGTGGAAAGTAATTAAGAACTTTTACCTAAGTACTGTACATAAGTACAATTCCGAAATATTTGTAGTTTACTTGAGTATTTCCAAGTGATGCTACTTTATACTTCTCCTCCACTAGATCTCTGAGGCAAATACTACTACTTTTTTGGTATGCAGCTGCTGGAGGAACCACCACTGTGTACAGTTTAGCTAGTACCATATTGAACAACACATGCACCTTATCCTGTGTGCTGTCACATATGCGATCAATTAGTACTAATAATGTTTGTTTTGGCACTAAACAAGAACATTTTATATTAGCAGAAATTTGAATAGAGTTTGGTTTGTCTGCTTCATTTTCATTTAACTGTACTGCAAATAAGGTAGCACCACGGTACCATTAGGCTCAACTGAAGCCAAAAGTTCATATGATTAAAGGAACTTGCAAATTATAATGTGAAGATGTTACTGCAGCTAACTTGTGTTTACTTATGCTGTTACAGAGCCGACTGTACAAACGGGAAGGACCTGGAATCGACATTGTCTCAGCAGATGGAGAAGTGAGATGTGTTAATGTGTTATTCCCAGGACATTAAAACTAGATGAAACACTGTATTGTGTTCTCCGTTGTTAAAATGTCTGTCTTTCTGGTTTAGTTATTTAGAAATGGAAAAGTAATCTGCTTCTTTAACTTCACTTAATCAGTTCATCACATGAGCTATCAAGTGTGTTCATATAAACTGTGTATGTCATGGTTAACGAGAGCTGGACCCGAGAAGTAGTTGCAAAATAAAGTCTTTAATGATTGTGGATTGGCTGAGCTGGAGCTGGACCTGAGTCTGGGGGGAAGCAGGCAAAGGCAGGAACTGGAAACAGAGAACGCAGTCAGGATTAGCCGGAAACAAAATAAGTAGAAGGTCAAAATCTACAGCGCCAATGTACATCAAACTACCACAGAGGTAAGCTGACAATCTGGCGATGAGTGGTGAACTGAACCAGGCTTATATCCAGAGGAGAGTGGAAGTGGCTGATTGTTGGCAGGTGGCTTGATTGAAGATGGCCGATGGTGTGCAGGTGTGTGGTTAACTCCAGCTCTGCCCAGCTCCAGACACACACACACACACACACACACACACACACACACACACACACACACACACGACAGGGAAAACGAGACAAGAAACATGCCCACAAAGGGAAGGGAAAACAAGGAAAAACACTAGGATCCTGACAGTGTGATATTGTCATAATAGCCTAATATTGTCGTGTTTGGCTAACATACAGTACTTTGCTGTTTCTAAATCCTACAAGTTTTCCTTTAATCACACTAAAGTTTAAAATACATATTTTTTAAAGACAGAAATTTAACTAGAGCAAGATGACTTGTGTGACATATGTGCCAAGACTGATATGTTAATATATGTGAGGCACATGCAGAACCACATCTGCACAACCAATTAAATATCACAGCTATCTCCACTGCCATGGCCAGTCTAGGTCTACACTGCGTTAAAGTGTCATGTTGGTTTGTGCAGTACTAAATGTGAGAAGAGCTTTTTCTCACATTCTTGAGATGTAAGAAATGTTCCTTTAGAAATTGTGACAAGAGATCTTCATTCACATCACATCACATATATCCAGGTAACACTAAAAAGTCCACCGAAGAGATGATATCGAGGGGGGATAGTGATATGCAGTTTGATGATCAAGGTCAGTTGAATTGTTTACAGTCAGAGGCTGTGGAAGAAACTTAGTTTTTCAGCAATGTTTTATATCAAGTTACAAGCCAAATTTCTCCTTCCAGCCTCTGTTATTCAGAGATGACTATCAAAAGATGCATGGCACCAGTCAATCACATCTACTTCATAAACTACTACAGAATCTGACATAGATAATGTGATTGGGACCCTTAAATGTTAAATGTTTAAATCTAATCAGAGGAGAAAAAATGTCTTCAAGACTAACTTCCATTATGTTGAGCCAGTGTCCATTTGTTTGGGCCAGAATGAGTCAGGCAAGGAGTGTTTTGCCCAATATATTCAATCAGAGACACTGTGAATCTCCTCTGAAGTGTAATGTGCGTGAACACTGGCATCCAACACCATGTGCTCAGAGTGTGGGGAGCACGATCAATGAAAATAAGATGTTTGATCCGGACAACTCCTTATGATTCATTCTTTATCAGGATGCCTTTGAGGTCATAAATTCACTTGTGACTCAGTTTTCAATGTGTTGGCTTTTTTCATGTATACCAACCTAGATTACCTCCCTACCTTGGCCATTACCTTTTTGAGGACATTGTTCCCTTTGATTTGGTACTCAACATGAAACACCTTGTTATGGTGGAGAAACTGATGTATATAATAATAGGGTGATTCGTGATGTGTTGATGAAGAAGGAAACCAACGCTGACACGTCTCACTTGTATATTTTAAAGGTTTTATTACAAAAGAGAACAGTGTCACACGTCCAATCTTGAGAGAGTCCCTGTTCCCAATCTAAGTCTCTCTCTGACCACTCCAATTCTTACAACACTATATATAGTTTCTTATCTCCAAAAACTCCACCTTCTGAACAGATGGTCAGTCAAGAAACACAGCCCTGACCCCTCATTCATGACTAGTTTTTAACAAATGGTCAGTCTGGAGAAATAGCCTCTGGCCCGTCCTTTATGGCTTTGGACCCTAAAGTATATATTTTTTCCATGTGTACAAGATTACTAATCTTATCTGTATCTGATATGACTCAAATCCATCCCTAATGTTTAGTGTTAATGGCCGCAAGCTAACATGCTAAACTAAGATGTGAACATGGCGAACATTGTACTGTTAGCATGTGAAGGTTCTGGCATGCTGACATATTCTGGATCACACAGAGCTCTGAGGAGTTTAACGACACTGCAGAGATAATAACATTATAACTCTGAGGTTAGTGAACACCTCCAGGATAAAGGAGCAGTTGTTTAAAGAAACACTGAGCAGTCGCAACGTAAATATCCTTCAGGTGACGATCTTACATTTTGTGACTTCTGTGGACATTTTTTCTGTTTGATAATCAGTCATTTTGTAGCTTTACTACAGTCTGCTCCACCCAATAAATACATAGATTCAGGCTCTACTGAACTGAACCTGCTGGGAAGGAGCCAGAGTCTAGTTGGATTGTTCAAATCAAACAAATACGACCCGGCAGAATAAATACAGGTGTGTTTGTAACATCAGTCAGACTGTTCACCTGGACCTGCTAACATGCTCCGCTTCAGCCTCAGCAGCACTCTGTGTGAGTACACCAACTGGAATAATGTACATTCAGAAATATTACAACTTTGATTCAGTTATATTTCTGCTTTGTTAGATCTAATTGCAGTTTTAGAGTGTTGGATGGGAATTACATCACATGTGAACAGGACTCTGATGTCATTGCTTTATCGACCTGTAATTGAATCAGTTCTTTTTTCTTGTTAAAACATTCTGAATATGGTGATAAAAGTCTGTCTGTTAAAGAAAGTAGAGTCCATTCAGCATGACAGCTCTCATTCTTCAGATCCGACCTTCTGCTTCTCTGAGTCCAGTTAACAAAAATGAACAGACACAAAAACTCTTTCATTCCTTTGATTATCTCACACCGTTCATATTTGGGCATTTCACAGTATCCCCTCATAATTAGGGTAATACACAATTTTGGCACCACAAATCATTGTCAGTTTTTAATAAATCTGCACAAATAATTTTAGAAGGTGAAATATTTCTTTTTTTTTTTGCCTAGTCTGGTTCACTTTAAGAAAGTTTTGAATGTGTTTTTTCCTCTCTCGAAAGTAAAAATTGGCTAAATTAGACCCTGAACAGTATGTAAGGGTTAACTGAAATCAGAGGAAAAGCTGACCTGAACACATAAACCTACTCAGGACTCTGAAGTCTAAGACACCTTCAAATGTCACATTATTTATATATTGTCATTAAAGCTGTTACTCTACTGTCATTTGTCACACTTTATATTTACACTACTGGTCAAAAGTTTTAGAACAGCCCAATTTTTCCAGTTTTTTATTGAAATTCAAGCAGTTCAAGTCCAATGAAGAGCTTTAAATGCTACAAAGGTAAGTGGTGAACTGCCAGAGGTTAAAAAAAAGATAAGGTTACCCAAAACTGAAAATGATACAAAAACACTTAAAAATGTAGATCTTTGCTACAGAGAAACTGTCAATGAGTACAGTTTCACTCAGAAACTGGGGTAAACTCTGACAGGAAGAGGTCCGGCAGACCCAAAGCCACAACAGAGTCAGAAGACAAGTTTCTGAGAGTCAACAGCTTGCGTGATAGGCGGCTCACAGGACAACAGCTTCAAGCTTCATAATGTTTGTAGTAAGCAAGTCTCAGTTTCTACTGTGAAGAGAAGACTTCCAGTTGCAGGTTTGACAGGTTGCAGCTAGAAAGCCATTGCTAAGAGTCAGAATAAGAAGAAGAGGCTTGCCTGGGCCATGAAACACCACCAATGGACTACTGAAGACTGGAAGAACCTGTTATGCGCTGATGAATCAACATGTAACATATTCTGTTCATCACGCAGGAGTTTAGTAGCCGTCAAGTAGAAAGGATGGTTCCTCAGTGTGTGACATTAACTGTTAAACATGGAGGAGGAAGCATGATGGTCTGGGGTCTGTTTTTCTGGATCCAGGGTCGGCTACCACAGCATTCTGCAGCACCATGCAGAACCCTCTGGTATGCACGTAGTTGGTCAGGGGTTCATCCTACAGCAAGATAATGAACCCAAACATAAGTCCAAGCTATGACACAACTACCTTAGGAAAAAACACCAACATGGTAAGCTTGAAAACATTTTTTCAATAAAAACTGGAAAAATTGGGGTGTTCTAAAACTTTTGACCGGTAGTGTATGTGTTGTTTCATGTGCTTTGTGTTTTTCTCCTGTGTTGCACTGCAGGTACAAATAAAGTGACTGTTTGATTGATTTAAATATTCTGACATGGTCTCCATAGTAACTTGGCCAAATTAATTGTGCAAGAGGTCATGGGATGCTTGTTGGCTTTACACGAAAGCAAAGGATAAAAACTGTTCTCATGTGTGACAGTAATGACAGTAATGTGTCTTTTTCAGTGCTGGCAGCAACCTGTTTGCTCACAGCAGCAGGTAAATATCTGAGTGAATGAAATCTATATTATTACACATGTACCATAAACACACTTCAACTAATCCCTTCATATGTGTACAATCTGTTAGTTACATCCACAGAGGGAGCTATCACCTGTAGCAACAAGTCCAATGACAAACACAGCTGCGGTAAGACTGAACTCTGTTTTAACCTTCGTGTCGTCCTCCCGGGTCAAATTGACCCCGTCTGTTTTGACGGTTCCTTCTTTCCTCCCTTCCTTCCTTCCTTCCTCCCTCCTTCTCTCTTTCTTTCCTTCGTCTCTCTTTCCTCCCTTCCTTCTTTCCTTCCCTCCTTCCTTCTTCCTTTCCTTCCCTCCTTCCTTCCTTTCCTTCCTTCCTCCCTCCTTCCTTCCTTCCTCCCTCCTTCCTTTCCTTCCTCCCTCCCTCCTTCCTTCCCTTCCTTCCTTCCTTCCTTTCTTTCTTTCCTCTCCCTACCTTCCTTCCTTCCTCCCTCCTTCCTTCTTTCCTTCCTCCCTTCCATCCTTCCTCCCTTCCTTCACACATGGTTGGTTTACAGTTACATTTCTGCTTCTGATTCACAGTGAATGAAAACTGCAAATATGTTTTTATAACGTGATTTATGTTTACTTTGACAGTCCGCGCCATTGCATGTGAGCACTCTATGGTGTATCTGCACTGTGGTAAGATAGTCTCATTTATGTAGATGTACAATGGGTTCATGTGACAAGCAGGATTATAGTTTTCTATCTGAATTTATTCCTTTTCTCCTCTTTCTGTCAGATGAAGGGAAGGTGATAAATATCCTTGGAGCTGATTATGGACGCCGTGATAAAACCACATGCTCTTTCGAACGACCCGCATCTGAGGTCCAAAACGTCCACTGTTCAAGGCCCACAAGCAGTCAAGTTGCTGGAAGGTACATTTCATAATCTTTGCTGAACAAGGTATTAGATACCAAACTCAGCTTCATATAATTTCACTCACATCTCTCTGCATCCACAGCTGTAATGGGAAAAGAAGCTGTAGAGCCTTTGCCAGCAACTCAGTGTTTGGAGACCCCTGTTACAGCACCTACAAGTATCTGGAGGTGGCTTATAGATGTCAATGTGAGTAACTGAAGATGATTCGTCTCATGTAGTTTTTAGTGGGAAGAAGAGACAAAAACCAATCAAAGACAACACATGATATACAAACAATGATATAGTCATAGTCATTCTGTGCCAGTAATTTGTCAAATTAAATTAACCTTCATGTCGTCCTCCCGGGTCAAATTGACCTCGTCTGTTTTGACTGTTCCTTCCTTCCTCCCTCCCTCCTTATTTCCCTTCCCTCCTTCCTTCCTTTCCTTCCTTCCTCCCTCCCTCCTTCTCTCTTTCTTTCCTCCCCCCTACCTTCCTCCCTTCCTTCTTTCCTTTCTCCCTCCTTCCTTCCTTCCTTCCTTCTTTCCTCCGTCCGTCCTTCCTTCCATCCTTTCCTTCGTTATTCCTTCCATCCTTTCCTTCCTTCTTCCTTCCTTCTTTCATTCCTCCCTCCTTTCCTTCCTTCTTCCTCCCTTCCATCCTTTCTTTCCTCCCTCCCTTCCTTCCTTCTTTCTTTCCTTCCTTCCTTTCTCCTTTCCTCCTTCCCTCTTTTCCTTCCTTCTTCCTCCCTTTCCTCCCTCCTTTCCTTCCTTCCTTCCTCCCTCCCTTCCTTCCTTCTTCCTCCCTTCCTTCCTTGACTCGAGGACAACAGGAGGGTTAAGGCTGTGGATGAAAATAAGCATTCATTTCATTCATTCATCAGTCTAAAGTCAATACTTCATGTGTTCTTTTTCAGAGTCTTCCTCCAAATAATCGACATCAATAAGACATCTCATCATACATGCTGGGAACAACCTGCATTCAGTTTGTGATGAAACAGAAGTCATGAAGAAGACTCTTCTTCCAAGTACACCATGTGGCCCAAAGTGTGTTGACAGCTGAACACTGGTGACCATCTCATACCAGAGCTAATTTGATTGATTCATTTTCTGTCCATCAGTTTTATTTCCTTTTCTGTTTACTCTGCTTTTCTTTCATTTTATTCTGTAATTGTTTCCTTCTCACTTGTACTGCACCAATAAACTTGCCTGATGAAATTACACATAAACATCATGTGGTGTATTTGAATATTTTCCGATTATGCTTGGTTATAATTATTTTCTTACCAATACAACAACAAAAGCAAGCAACAAAACACTTTTCCTGTAACAACCAGGCGGGGAGTTCTGGTCCTCTGAAATGAGGCCAACGTGGAAGTAACTTAAAACTGCATTCTATCAAAAGGCCACCAGGGGGCGACCGTTTTGGTGTCAAAAGGACTTCCGTCTCTATACAAGTCAATGGAGAATTCACCAACTTCTCACTTGATTTCTAACCTCAGTAAACGTTTTCAAAATGTGTTTATGGTCTCAATCGCTAGTTTAAAGCATTCTTCAATGCAGTATGATGTTCATTTGGGACATTTTGGCCTCCCTGATTTTATATGTGACGATAAAGCAGGGTATGCATTAGGGCGTGGCTACGTGGTGATTGACAGGTTGATTGGTTCACAGGTTCAGGAGGGCGCCTCATGCTCCTCCTGATGCCCATATAAGTAGAATCTGTGTTTTTATTTTTCCCAGCATGCACCTGAAATTTTCAAGATGGCGCTGCTCAGATCCGAAATTATTGGCCTCCGAGCAGCAGTCCACAAACCAATGGGTGACGTCACGGATGTTACATCCATTTCTTATATAATCTATCGTAACAACACACCGTATCAAAATAATGTTTAAAAGTCATTATATGGTTATAAGAACATTAACTGACTTTGCAAAATGAAGAGAAAGTTTAATAATAAGCTACACAAACTTTTCTTTTATAGAGTTTGTTGTTTGTACAGAAAGGTTTCCTTGTAATACAGAAAAATGTGGTATCAAGTAATATGACATGGTTTACTATGTCCACATTATGGCCCTTTATAGTGTCATTGTGTTTAATGTGGAATATTGTGAGTGTTGTGTTTGCATGTAGCAGAAAAAAAGACTTTTCCAATCCCATCGATCAGCTGTTAACTTTTTATTGAATAGGAAGAAAACATTTCCCTTTCTTCACGTCTCTATGTTCCTTTTGGATGTTGTTGACTGAGGATCTGAAGATTTCTTCTCCTGCACCTCCAGGACAAAATGTAAACTTTTCACAAGATACATTAAAACTGTTTTTTGCTCATTAAATAAATCATCACATTCCCAATTGTACGCTTTGTGAGCTTTCACTCAGCCACTGTCTGATCATTCTGAACACAAGATTTCATCAATTATTTCCAGCATTGTGCAAACAGATGGCCACAAATGCAAACAATCTCAGTATTATTAGGATTTAAAACTTTGCACAATCTCCACAATCTTTCGGCTAAAAATGGCAAATTGGAGAAAAACTGCTTGGAAACTCATTAAAGGAATTTCAGACGATGAATTCATTAATACCACATACTTTTTAAAAAATCACTTAACTCTAACATTTGTTTTATCTTCAATTTAAATCAGACCCCACTGCAGAATATCTACAACCCATTAACATGTTACAAAACATGCATTTTGTTCTTCATAGTAAATAAATGTTTAAAAGATGAGCATTTGACATGACATCGTCCTCCTCTTCCTCACTCCGTCTGCACCCATAAACTAAATAAAATGCTATTTTCTGTTCACAAACATGACGTTTTAAAGCAGTTCACTCATAATCCAGTGTCTGTACTGAGCTACTTTACAGTGTTAAAAACAAAGTCATAAATATATCACTATTTAATCATAATAACAATATATATTATTAAAAAAAAAACATTTTCCCAGAGTTACATGACACACAACTGGGTTCAACTTTTGGCTGAAAGAGTTAATTCTGTCATCAGCAAAAAAAAAAAAAATGCTGCAGGTCAGTTTCTATTTACACTTTTAAAAATAACTAAGACAAGTTGATGCCTCTTTATCCTCTACACTAACACACACACACACACACACACACTTGAACATTTTCTTTCTATGACATTGACCTCATGAGTAAAGTCTTAGTTTGTACATCTAAAACCAGGAGGTATTTGATCCTGGGCTTCCTCATTTTCCAAAGTCTTAGTTCCCCCACAGTGTTTTCAGTTTATGGAGGAAAAATCTATGAAATAAACCAAATATTTAATAATTTTTGGTTGTATAAACTATTGTCACTGTTATTATTCAAACTGTGAAGTTTTATGTTCTTATTTTATTTGTTGTATAATTGTGTCTTTATGAAATAGACCTAATTTTAATTCTGCTGTGGGGAAACTTACGAATAACAAACTCTTACGGCTGCATCACAAATATCCCATCAATCTGCCATGAAGGTATATCACAGGCGTGGCACAAAGGTCTCCAATGAAGGGTTTTATCTATGAACTATGGTCATAAATAGTCATAAATAGTGTTTAGGAATGAAACAATTCTGTTTGGTTGACTTAAATGAGCTGGCAGGTAGATTTAGAAATCAGGCGGAGTGAAGCCCAGCTGTTATCTACGGTTGGAGATGTTAGCTAGCACACTGAGCTGATGTCATGATAAGAGAAAATCAGTCAGATGGATTGTTGACGTTATCACACTTACTCAAAAAATGCTAAATGTGTCTATCTACAGTAGTATGCTGTTGTTGCTGAGGCTTTTTGGAGCGTGAAAGATATCATTCATGTTTCATTTCTCTGTTCTAGTGTTTGCATTCATTTAAATCGTCTCTTTATGTCTTGTACATTTGGTGGTTTCCTCCTGCAGCGCTGGGGGGAACTGCAGCAGCGGCACTCGCTCCCGCCTGGACATCAACGAATCCCATCCTCTGCCTCCTCTTCCTCTGCTCCGTCATCTGCAGCAAAGCAGGAAGGACAGTAAGACCACAACCCAGCAAAGATCAATACAGTCTGCTTGACATTATCCTGTATCCTCACAAAACTGCATTGGTCAGGAAAAGGAAAAAAATGAAACAAACATCTGACTATAAAACCAAAACAGCTCCTTAGATCAATAAGAGTGAGAGTTCCTGTCATTTTAACCTTTGTTGGCCTTTGCTTTCACTGTTTTAAATGACATGCATCATCACTATCTCATTATTGTGACAAAAGAACTGCTAATTAGAAGAAAACAGGTGTCACGGTTGCGTAGCGGGGGGACCCAGAAAGCAGACAGTCTCGGGACAAAAAGGGCAATTTATTGGCCGACTCAGGAGAAAACTCAACAGAAAAACACAGGCCCAAAGAAAACTGGTGACATGAGCAGGGAAAAACAACACAGAACAAAACACAGAGACTCAGACAAAGACTGAACCTATATAGACATGATGGGGTAATAATTAAACAGGACACAGGTGAGTGAAACAAGACACAGGTGAAACACATGAGGCAATCAACCAAGGCAGGGGAAACACAGGAGGTAAAACTAACGAAATACACAAGGAGAGAATAACTTTCAAAATAAAACACAAACTACACCAGGATGTGACAACAGGTTTTACATTATGTATTTTGTGACGCATCAGATTCTTTGACCTGAATAAGAAAAACAGTATTTAGATGAAGTCTTCAGATGTGTCACTTTATCCTTTGAGTCTCTGTACTGTTATCAAAAACCTGAACAATGTCTGATGCATAAACTCTCAGACAGTGACGTACAGGTTACCGACATATCAACCTCACATACATAACTGCATCATCTGGACATCTGAATGATGATTCACTCACTAATAGAGATTTTGGTAAGTCTAATAGGTATTTTGGTAAGTCTTCACCAGTTTACTACTCAGCTATTTTTAGTGCAGATTGCTTTGAGACCAGGTGGGGAGCTCCGGTCCTCTGAAATGAGGCCAACGTGGAAGTAACTTAAAATTGCATTCTATCAAAAGGCCACCAGGGGGCGACCGTTTTGGTGTCAAAAGGACTTCCGTCTCTATACAAGTCAATGGAGAATTCACCAACTTCTCACTTGATTTCTAACCTCAGTAAACGTTTTCAAAATGTGTTTATGGTCTCAATCGCTAGTTTAAAGCCTTCTTCAATGCAGTATGATGTTCATTTGGGACATTTTGACCTCCCTGATTTTATATGTGACGATAAAGCAGGGTATGCATTAGGTCGTGGCTACGTGGTTTTTGACAGGTTGATTGATTCACAGGTTCAGGAGGGCGCCTCATGCTCCTCCTGATGCCCATATAAGTAGAATCCCTGTTTTTATTTTTCCCAGCATGCACCTGAAATTTTCGAGATGGCGCTGCTCAGATCCGATACTATTGGCCTCCGAGCAGCAGTCCACATCAATGTTGATGTTTTCAGAATCAGAAACTCAAAGTAAAGCTTTAATCTGTGTGTGTATGTGTGTGTGTGTGTGTGTGTGTGTGAGTGTGAGTGTGAGTGTGAGTGTGAGTGTGTGTGTGTGTGTGTGTGTGTGTGTGTGTGTGTGTGTGTGTGTGTGTGTGTGTGTGTGTGTGTGTGTGTGAGTGAGTGAATACCTGCTCTTTTAGCTCATTCAGCTGACTGGTCAGCGTAGTCACCACCCTCATGGTTGACGACAGTTTGTCCTGTAACATCCTCATCTCGTTCTGCTCCCCGTCACCATCGGTTACCACCAGAGACATTGCCTGCATCCGTGGAAACCAGTCCAGGTTGTTGTTCTGAAACAGAAGAAGAAGAAGCTGTGGAAGCACTTTAGATTTCCTGTTAGATCCCTGTTCGTGTAGTTTTTCCTGTGATGTTTTACCTTGATCATATGAGCCACGTAGCTCTCAGGTCCGGTGTAGTCCGTCTTATTTTTCTCGCGCACCAGAACGATGAAGAACAGGTAGTTCCAGATGTTGTGCTCCTGTTTGATGTGATCCTCAAATGACACAGTCTTATTGTCAAACTTATCTCTTTCCAGGCCTGCAACAACACAGAGAACCAGACGAGTGTGTGAACTGATGTGTTGGTAAAGGTGCACTATGTGGGACTGGGCCAGAAGTTTTTAAGATTTTTAATAAGGAAGGAAGAGAAGACAGGGAGCAGGAAAGATGAAAGGAGGGAACGAAGGAAGGAAGGAAGGAAGGAAGGAAGGAAGGAGGGAGGGAAGAAAGGAAGGAAGGAAGGAAGGGTGGAAAGAAGGAAGGAAGGAAGGAAGGAGGGAGGGAAGGAAGGAGGGCCGGTTTTGGCCCACGGGCCTCGTATTTGACCCCCCCGCTTTAAGGTATTGACTGAAATAAATCTTAATTTTAACCAGTTGCTGAGTTAGTGTAGAAGTTGGAAAATGAACAAAGTCATTTATTTATTATTTATTTTTACCCACCACATATAAAACATGTTGTCTTCAGGACTTCCTCTTTCTTCTGTTTCTCGCTCCTCAGGTCAGCGAACGTATCGATAATCACACCGAAGATCAAGTTGAGGACGATGATGATGACGATGAAGTAGAACAACAAGTCGTACACCACCCGGGCGGGAAACAACGGCTCCTACACACACACAAACGCACCTGAGTCAGTCAGAAAGATTCCCCCCCCTCCTTCTTTCCTCCCTCCCTCCTTCTCTCTTTCTTTCCTTCCTCTCTCTTTCCTCCCTTCCTTCTTTCCTTCCTCCATCCCTGCTTCTTTCCTTCCTTCCCTTGTTCCTTCATTCCTCCCTCCCTCCTTTCCTTCCTTCTTCCTCCCTTCCTTCCTCCATCCTTTCCTTCCTTCCTCCTTTCCTTCGTTCTTTCCTCCCTCCTTTCCTTCCTTCTTCCTCCCTTCCTTCCTCCCTCCTTTCCTTCCTTCCTCCTTTCCTTCCTTCTTTCGTCCCTCATTTCCTTCCTTCTTCCTCCCTTCCTTCCTCCCTCCTTTCCTTCCTCCCTTCCTTCCATCCTTCTTCCTCCCTCCCTCTTTTCCTTCCTCCTTCTCCCTTCCTTCCTCCCTCCATTCCTTCCTTCCTCCTTTCCTTCCTTCTTCCTCCCTCCCTCCTTTCCTTCCTTCTTCCTCCCTTCCTTCTTCCTCCTTTCCTTCCTTCCTCCTTCCTTTCCTTCCTTCCTCCTTTCCTTCCTTCTTTCTCCCTCCCTCCCTTCCTTCTTGGTTTTAGGTTTTGTGTTGTTTACATTTTTGGATGGTTTGCGGAGAACATCGCCGACTCCTCCTCCATTCCTCAGGCCGTGGTTCAACACCGTCACAATACACATCAACAGAGTGTCACACGCCCGCTCAGTGTCGGCCACCTCTGGAAACACACACACACACACACACACACACACACACACACAGAAGATCAGTAAACG
>NC_084979.1:32082367-32089867 GCF_963691925.1 Scomber scombrus | reverse complement strand
CTGGAACATGGAAACTGAAGTAAGCGTGAACTTGAGTAATCGCTGCTCTGACCAGCTCTCGAGGTCGCAGGTTGAACAGAATCCTCTCCGCGTTCTCGCTGTCGTGACGACTCTCCATCAGCGCCAGCAGCAGCTTGGAGGCGTTATCCTGGTAACCAAGGAGACAACAGCAGCAGTGAGTGAGCCGGTGTGAAACCCAGCATGTATACGACAGACGGAGTCACGGGTAAACCGACCCACCTTCAGCTGCAGCACCATCTCCATCTGGTACCGACACAGCGGACTGATGTCATTCAGGATCAGAGCCGTGATGATGTCGATGCCGTTGGACTCGTGGGTCACGATGCAGGTCTGCAGAAATAAATATGATCAGGATTAACCTTCCTTCTTTCCTCCCTTACTTCCTTCCGTCTGTCCTTCCTTCCTCCCTCCCTCCTTCTCTCTTTCCTCCCTTCCTTCTTTCCTTCCTCCATCCCCCTTTCTTCCTTCCTTTTTTCCTTCCGTCTCCCTTCCTTCCTTCCTCCCTCCTTTCCTTTCTTCTTCCTCCCTTCTTTCCTTCTTCCTCCCTCCTTTCCTTCCGTATTCTTTCTTTCCGCTTCCTTCCTCCTTTCTTTCCTTCTTCCTCTCTTACTTCCTTCCTCCCTCCTTTCCTTCCATCTTCCTTCCTTCCTTATTCCCTCCTTTCCTCCCTTCCTTCCTCCTTTACTTCCTTCTTCATTCCTTCCTTCCTTCCTCCCTCCTTTCCTTCCTTCTTCCTTCCTCCTTTTTTCCCTTCTTCCTCCCTCCTTTCCTTCCGTCTTCCTTCCTCCTTTCCTTTCGTCTTCCTTCCTTCCTTCCTCCTTTCCTTCCTTCTTCCTCCCTTCCTTCCTCCCTCCTTCCTTCCTCCTTTCCTTCCTTCTGCCTCCCTTCCTCCCTCCTTCCTCCCTTCTTTCCTTCCATCTTCCTTCCCTCCTACCTTCCTTCCTTCCTCCCTCCTTAAGGAAGGACACCTAAGCTGGGATAAATGATTGTATCCATATATTCACAGTTTTATATGATTTAACTTTTAGTGTCTTCATGTAAACGTTGAATAAGTAAAGATTTTAAACATATTGTAGAACTTATTCATCATTGTTTATAAGCTGTGAGGCTGCTTGTAGGACCTGGTTCTCCTGGCAGGGGCCCTGGCAGTACTCCGTCAGGGTCTCCAGCGTCTGTGTGATTAAGTGGACGTTTGATTCGTTGATGTAGAGGCCCAGCAGGCCGAGGCCTCCGGTGGTGCTTCCACACATGATGTCCAGGAACTGAAGCGTCTCACACACCAGGTTGTAGTTGGTCTTGTTGTTCTGGCAGCGCAGGAAGTTCTGGAAACAAAGACAGAAAGAAGAAGGCTGCAGTTCCGCTAACGGACACTAGATGCTGCTGCAAACATCTGGATATTAAAACTCAATACTTACATCTACAAATACATTTATTCAATAATCTGTTATCTTAACTCTCCTGTTGTCCTCGAGTGAAGGAAGGAAAGGAAGGAGGAAGGGAGGGAGGGAGGAAAGAGAGAAGGAGGGAGGAAAGAAAAAGAGAGAAGGAGGGAGGAAGGAAAGAAGGAACAGTGAAAACAGACTGTTTTCACTGTTCCTTCTTTCCTCCCTTCCTTCCTTCCGTCTGTCCTTCCTCCCTCCTTCTCTCTTTCCTCCCTTCCTTCTTTCCTTCCTCCATCCCCCTTTCTTCCTTCCTTCCTTCCTCCATCCCTCCTTCTTTCCTTCCCTCCTTCCCTCCTTTCCTTCCTTTCCTCCCCCCCTTCCTCCCTCCCTCTTTCTCTCTTTCTTTCCTCCCCCCTACCTTCCTCCCTTCCTTCTTTCCTCTGTCTTTCTTTCCTCCCTTCCTCTTTTCCTTTTTCCCTCCTACTTTCCTTCCTTCCTTCTTTCCTCTGTCCTTCCTTCCTCCCTCCTTTCCTTCCTTCTTTCCTTCCCTCCTTCCTTCCTTCCTCCCTCCTTTCCTTCCTTCCTCCCTTCCTTCCTCCTTTCCTTCCTTCTTCCTTCTCCCTTCCTTCCTCCTTTCCTTCCTTCTTCCTCCCTTCCTTCCTTGACTCAAGGACAACAGGAGGGTTAAAAAACATTAAAACTGATAAACTGAGGGTATAATATGTCTTTTACTTTTAACCTGAGAAGAACTGCTGCTGTAACTCCTGACTCACCTGCAGGTCGTGGTTGTGGTTCTCACACAGCAGCTGCAGGAACCTGAGGATCGGCTTCATGATGATAACAGCTGGTCCCATCTCCGTCTCCACCTCCCGCTGCTCGGCCACAGGCTGAACCGGCATGCTGGCTCCTACAGGGGCGATAGACTGACCCGAGACCATCAGAGGGAGGCCTGCAGGAAGTACCAACGCTGGAGACGCTACTTTACAAAGGTAAACAAACAAAAACAACATCAGCATTTATCCGACTGATCCAGAGACTAAGATAACAAACACACATGTAAACGGGTCAATGAGGTTTAGTTTAAATTTAACACTTCTGTTGTCCTCGAGTCAAGGAAGGAAGGAAGCAGGGAAGGAAGAAAGGAAGGAAGGAAGGAAGGAAGGATGGGAGGAAGGAAGGGAGGGAGGAAGGGAGGAAGAAGGAATGAAAGAAGGGAGGAAGGGAAGGAAGGAAGGAAGGAAGGAAAGAAGGACTTTAACTTGCCTCCGTTCTCCAGCTCCTTCTCGTTGGCTTTGTGCGTCATCTCTCCGACGTTAACAGACACTGTAGCTTTAATGTCCGTCTGCGCGTCTTTCATCCTGTCATGAAGAACCTTGAAGAACTTCTCCGACTTGTTGTCTCCCATCATCAGCTTATAGAAGGAGTTCTGCAGGAGACAGACGAGACGTTTAAACATCCTCAGTTAGTGTTTAACAAGATGACAGCAGAACAGTTTGCATCCATCTGGAGATGAGAGGACTCCTTATAAACATAATGAACACTACCTGTATAACAGTGCTGGTGTTTTAAACAGGGGAAGCTCACTTTACGTCTTCATCATAAAACTTGTCATATCGATGCGAGGCCGTTACAAATAAAAGAAGTGTGCTCGTGGAGGATAGAGCAGATACGTTATTTCATGTCAGAGTCTCCAAAACATCAGAAAAAGTCGCTAGATTTGTCGATAGTCGCTTTTGAGAAAAAAAGTCGTTAAAAAGAGTTGGAAAGCCGCCAGATTTAGCGATAAAGTCAAGCCACATTGGCAAAACTACACTCAGAAGAGTCAGCCTTCTCAAAGCTATCAAGGGCTTTCATCCCTCCAAACATTTCCTCCAATCATCATACAGCAGCCGAGCGTCCGACCCGCCCACTGCTTCATTAACCGCCAGAGACGCTCAGCGTCCAGGTGCGGGACGAGTTTGTCTCATTATCCAATGAGCGTCTTATCCTGGCTTGTCCCGCCACCTGACCCAAAACAGCTGTTGGGAGAAGCCTCATTGAACACCGTTGAAGCTCTGAGTCTTTCTTACTTTATTATCTCTCATTTAACTCACAAAACTGACAAAGCTGTTTCCAGATATAATGGTAAGAAATTAATCTCAGCCGGACAAACAGAGATCTGAGTTTTGGGTTACTCCAAAGCTCATGAACACATTCTTCTTTAAACAAATGAAAAACTAAATCTTTCTCACATCTTTCTTTTAAATAAGTGACTCCTTTGTGTTTGTGTTTATTGTTAGCGCGGTACGGACCTGTATCTCCGTGTTTCCTCCCTCCAGCAGACAGATGGCCAGCTGGATGCTTTCCTGGAAGATCTTGTCGTTCTTGGTGCTCATCACCAGATCTGTGAACAGCTTCGTTCCTCCTTCTCTGTCCAGGCGGCACTGAACCGCCGCCACCGTCGCCCAATCACGCTCCTGCTCCCAGCCTGACACACACACACACACACACACACACACATACACACACACACACACACACACACACACACACACACACACACACACACAGGTCAATGCACCAGGCGCACGGTCCAAAAGGGTCGGACTTAAAACTTGTCATTAATCATAGGTAAACCAATCAGAGTGTCATCTCCCATTCCCTTCCCTTTAATATCCAGGAGCGCTGTCACTTTGGCGGATTCCTATTATAGATAGATAGATAAATACTTTATTAATCCCGAAGGAAATTAAAGCTTCCCTTACCTTTTTTTTGTTTAGGTTAAAATGCTATTAATAAGGTAATGGCTCTAAAGAGAGATCCACCAGGCATAGACACTCATCATTATTCCATTCTCATAATATTCTGTCCAATCATATCATTCGGTCAGAATGAGCGACCCGCCTGTTTTCTCCTTCCGCATTACGTGATCACCCCCCCCCCCCCACCTGGAAGAGAGTCTGTTGTGGATCCACGGCATTATAATGAGCGTACCTGCAGCTCCGAGCTCAGCCAGGTCGTTCTTTGGGTTGTTTTTCTTGTTGGGAAACAGATAGTTCTGCAGTAGAACCTTCCGCAGAGATATTCCCTGAAATATGAACAACAAGGATTTATAATGTGATTTTATACAGTAACTGTCTCTGTCAAATTCTACACAAAGACTTTAACCTTTGTGTCGTCCTCCCGGGTCAAATTGACCTCGTCTGTTTTGACTGTTCCTTCTTTCCTCCTTCTCTCTTTCTTTCCTTCCTCTCTCTTTCCTCCCTTCCTTCTGTCCTTCCTTCCTTCCTTTCATTCCTCCCTTCCTTCTTTCCTCCCCCCTACCTTCCCCCTTCCTTCTTTCCTCTCTTTCTTTCCTTCCTTCCTCTTTTCCTTTCTCCTTCCCTCCCTCCTTCTTTCCTCCCTCCCTCCCTCCCTCCCTCCTACCTTCCTTCCTTCTTTCATCTGTCCTTCTTTCCTTTCCTTCCTTCTTTCCTTTCCTTTACTCCCTCCCTTCCTTCTTTCCTTCCTCCCTCCTTTCCTTCCTTCTTTCCTTCCTTCTTCCTTCCTCCCTCCTTTCCTTCCTCCCTTCCTTCCTTGACTCGAGGACAACAGGAGGGTTAAAAGACCTTTTTATGACCAAATTTAAAGAAATTCAAAGCTGATTTTGCTGGTTCTGTATAAATACAGTTTGTTTTTTAAACAAAATAGGACTTTAATTTACTATATCAGGAGTTTAAATGAAATATCTTATTAAAAGTCACATTTGATACGTTTTTTGTTCCTGATCCACTTTTCATCTTTACACTGTAATGTGCTTTTTCTACCAGTAGGCGGCACAAAACAGTATGAACGAGGACAACAGGTCTGGTTGTATCTTTAATTTAATTAAACTATCTGATAAAAAGAAACAATAAACATAATCTAAAGAAAGAAATGTCTTATTATCTGTTCACAGACCTTTTCATCAAAGTCCAGAGTCCTGATCAGCATCTCCTGCAGCGTCCGCAACACTTTGATACACAACTTCTCCTCTGCAGACATCAGAGCCTTCGTGTGCTGGATGAGCCTGCGCACACACACACACACACACACACACACACACACACACACACACACACACACACAAACATACACACACACACACACACACACACAAACAGACACACACACACACACACACACACACAAACAAACAGACAGACACACACACACACACACACACACACACAAACAAACAGACACACACACACACACACACACACACACATTATAGACATCTATATATAACAATAATATGTATAACAGTGCAGCCTAGTGGTATAAAGCAGTCATCATCAACACACCAGTTACAGATTCTTTGCTTTCATGTTCAGCACTTTGTTCATTTTACACATGAATAATAATCACAGAAGTAAAGTTATTAGTGCCATGGGTGCTAAGCTCCGAGGCACTCCCTCAGCAGTAACACTGCAGAGGGAGTGACTCAGGGCTATTAATCTTGCTCATACTTATTCTTATTCTTCCGCCAAATTTCGGCGCGTTACTCCTCCCGCAGCTTTGAGAAAACCCGACAATATATACATCAAAACGTGCGGCTCGATTGGGAAAGAGGTGCTATTATTTGGAATGTTAAAATTCCAATTTTTCCCAAAGTTATTCCCAAAATACCGGGAAAATTCTCCATTGAAAATGAATGGGAATTTTTATTTTAAACCACAAAATTTCACCTTTTTTCAGAGTCATCTAGCTCTCTCATACCTGCACTTAGAAATGTGATTCAAACTTTAAAACGGAGGAAAACTTGTGCTCTCTCCAAAACACATAACATGTAAACTTTTGAAACTATGAGCAGTCAAACGAGGAGTGGAAATCACTTTTTCTTCAAAGATAGAGTGGAAGCGTCAGTTACCTTGAGTGCGAGAAGCAGTAAAAAATAAACTTAATTTTTATTTTTAACTCGAGCTCACGGCCAAACCGTGAAAAGGACACAAATAGTTTTTTGTCAAAATGTAGACATAGGTGTTGGGATTCATAAAATGTGACGTTGACAGGCGGGGTCTGCACAAAATTTAAACGGGGGGGCCGAGACCGGCGGCAATACCTGTCTCGCTCCCCATTGACCCTAATGTAATTGTCTTTTTTTTCAAAAGAATCTCACTCTGTCTTCGCACTGAGCTTACTCGCAAATTTTAAGGAACATCTGAATAAAATAAACACTGTCAGAATCTGCCGGCTTCTGTGTCTCTCACGGTGTTTTCGTTTTTTGGACAGGAGTTACGGTTTTCTCACAGTTTGCAATTGTTCGGGACCTTGTCAGAAGCCAAATTCTGGGGCATTTTGAGAATTTTTTCCAAGCAGATTCTCATAAATCGCCGTAGCAACCGTAAAGCCTCTGCTGTCCTTAGCAACCTGTTGCTGGGCAGAAACTGACCTACTCTTTTGTGATTGGCTGTGGAATGTCAAACTCAGAACACATATTTATTCTTACTTTACAGGGACTTTAATTAGTTTAAATAAATATTATTTATGCTTAAATATGATTAACATTTACTTAATATTTTCAGGGATGTTAAGTTGAGAATAAAGTACATTACACTTGATACTGACTAGTAAGATGTACTTAATACTTGAAACCAGAATATGATCAGGGTGACTTTTGAACACTGGAAAGCCCCGTGGCACTCAAAATTTCCCTGGAATTTTCTAGTTATTATTATTATTATTATTATTATTATTATTATTATTAATATTATAATTACTTAGAGATGAAGCCTCCGGACTCGCAGCGCTGCCGAGCGTCGGTTCCCTCCAGAAACAGAAGCTCCGGCTGGTGAAGAACGTCGACCAGAACCGACAACTCAGCGTTTACTAACGGCTTCAGACGCTCCTCCAGAGTGTTGATGATGTCCTGGACACACACACACACACACACACACACACACACACACACACACACACACACACACACACACACACACACACACACACACACACACACACGCACACACACACACATTGATTTTTCGTGTCAGTATTAATTATTCTAACTACTTTGATAAACAATACATTCATATTTTCTAATTGCAGCTTCTTAAATATGAATATTTTCTGGTTTTCTTTCGTCTCTATGACAACA